>NW_015374123.1:564227-800163 GCF_001272555.1 Dufourea novaeangliae | reverse complement strand
ATATATATATATATTTGTTCCGTTCGTCTTAAAGTAGTGACCTTGGTGGATGAAGGGAATAGATTTACTGTCTTTGCCAATAATACATGGAAAAATTGTAACAATTTGCAATCCGTGATCGTAAATCAATTGTTACGGGTGTAACAGAAACGGCAAGTGTTTTGATACTCAAGTGAAACGCATATGTTTAAATTATAACTAAGTGTTTAATTTTATAGTACAAAATGAACAACAGCTGTCAAATATCCACTACCGACAAAATGTATATCAGGTCTCACAGTGTATGACCACTACGTTTTTCGAAGACTGCAGATTTTTATGCAGATTTTGATTATCGTGGATTAATTTAGTCAGTTGAAATTATGTCGAGGATTTGTTTCTTTAAGTTCAAAATATATATTTTACTCACATTTACGATAAATACACAAAATTCGCAGTCTGCTTATCAATTCCTTATGGCTATCTTTGCATTTTGTAAATTACACTGCATTCTTACTGTTCCGTCTTTATTTTGTTTATTTCCAAGTATATCATAATTATACAATAAAGACTTATTAAAAGTGAACAGGTGTTGTTTGACGAACGCTAGAAGAAACTATACCAAAATCGAATACAAATCGTTTAAACAGAAGAACACAAACATATCTATAGATTCCGTAAGTTTCGTTATCTCTTTCCTAAATTCCGAGATCTCGGTCTCACACTTTCGATGAACAGTGTAGGTACACAGCAAATGGTGAAACATTCTTCGAAATTCTCTCGCAAGAAAAATCCTCCTCATCCTCCAACCGCTAAGAATTTCAGTGCTCACGGTGACCACCAACCAAAATTTTGCCCTCGACTAGTCACGCATAGAACACTGTAACCCCCACCTGGTACGTACGCACACGGCAGAATGAGCAATGAAGCTGACCAATGATCCGTTACTAGCGGACCGGCACATTGTTACGCTGCACGGTGTATAGTGTTACCGGGATACACCAGGATACGTTTGTTGTGTACGAGGTGTTGTTTCGTAGGTGTACGCGCGCGAAAGAGAGAGAGAGAGAGAGAGAGAGAGAGAGAGAGAGAGAGAGAGAGAGAGAGAAAGACAGAGGGACAAAGAAACTGAAGCAAGGAGGTGGAGGAGGAGGAGTGAAAAGAGCGGAGTCTCCGTGGTAGCGTCGGTAACTCTGCCAGGCGACGCGTCGTAAACTTTCGCCTCCATCGGCGAGCGCCTTCGCGCCTTCCTTGGTCCACCTTCCTCCTTCTTCTGTGCACCCTTTTTCTTCTTGTTCCGACTTCTTCCTCCGCTTCTTCGCTTTGGCTCTTCTTCAGGCCGGGCCGGAGGAGAGTCGACCGGTGAACATTCCCCCACGCACAAACACCTCTCTCGGGCTGCCTTCCTATTCTTCTCGCGCGTATGATTCAGCCTCGCTTCGGTTAAACGCTTATGCAGATTGCCGATAGTAAACGACCGGCTCGACAGAAATAGAGGCCAGAACCGCCGAGGACAGGGACAGGGCAGATCCCGGGGCCCCCCGACGGAAACGCTGCTTGGGTCCCCGTCGCGACTTTTGTCGCCGCCGCGGCCTTTTAACTCCCCTGACGGAAACCGGAACGGTTCTTCGATTTCATCGCGCTTCGATTCGGATTGGTCGGCGTGGAACTCGTACGCTACGACTGAGAGTAAATATTCAGTATCTGGAAGTCCAAACTTCGACTTATTCGATGGAAGGTTAGGTTAGTCGTGTATCGTTATGAGAACGCGACTAGTTCTTCAATTTTTAGTCTTAAGCTGCGTCTACACTATATAGCATAACACGTTATGCAGTTTCCTCTCGATTATTGTCCTGAACTCCGGTCCGCGCTGGGACAATAATCTTATAGGGAGAAATGCTTCAGACCTTCGTAAATTCGTTTTTTGCTCGAAGTCTGATCCTCGGCAACAAATGCGGAGGGGCAACAACGTATGCGCTTGACAGGATTGAGAGGAGATAATCGAGAGGAGTCTGTATAGCAAAGTTGTAAAATTTTTTGGAAAAACAGAAAGAGGAATGTTATATAGCATGATGTTAGATAACATTTTTTTGTGTTATAAGTATAGCAAGTTATACGTTATCTATCAACTGTGATGCCATTATTGATAATGAGATGCGAAATGTTGTACAGATTTGTTACAGGCTCGTGCAAAAGGTATAATCTTGTAACATATTATATAATAAAGTTATACAACAATTTGTTATATAACACTGTGTTGCGGTATAGTATAGACGCAGCTTTAGGGTTGATGCACTTGTAACGTAAGTAAATGCACGGTAAAACGAAAGTTTTAACATGCGTTAACGAGGTTCTTATTTGTACCTCAATCAATTCGGAATGGGAATATACAGAGTGATAAGAAAAGGATCTAACACTTTAGGGGCTTATAATACTCTCCGACAGGAGTAAAACATGTCTAATAAACATATGAGGTCCCAAAATCAATCTGTCAGGTGCAAAATTAGTTTTGATATTTACGATCGTCCGATATCGTAAGTAAGTCTTTTCGTAACATATTGAATGTATAAACAGAAAAATTGGTTTGGAAGTACATTAATTCAAGGTTGTATAACAACAGGCAATACAAGATACGTAAGGAATACTTGAAAATGTACGTCGATTTATGATCCGTAGATGTGAGTTTTGTAATGAAATTGAAGGAAGATATATGAGATGTCTGTAACAAATGCGAATGCAAATATTCATATTTTTCTTTGAAAGGAGTTATTTTAGGACTTATGTTGATTAGACATTTTTTACTTCTCTCACAATCAGTTAGTACTGTGAGTCCCTAAAGTTTTAAACACTTTCTTTATCACCCTGTATATCTGTTGTCTAGATAGTTGATTAAATCTGTACCTTCGTTAGGATACTATTATTTTTCTTGTATTTCGCTTAGCATTAGGATGCTGTATTTTCATACACAATGAAAAATACATACTTAGAGAGTATAAAATTTAGCAATATATTAAACAGTATGTCGCCTTTTAATTTATTACTTCTTATTGTACACTTAAATATATATTTTTGCACGTTTATTGCTGATTCTTTTTCTCTTCAGAAAAGTATATATGATACAGAAAGTGTGTAAAAAGTCATATTGTAGAATCATATTAATTATCGTTGCTGCTTTCAATACAAAAAAATACGCTACATAAGAAATAACCACAGAAAACCAAACAGTACGTTTCAATATGCTTCGACATAAGAATCTATGTTGCACATTGGAAACGAAAAATTTCTTTTTACGTTTTCTTTTCCTAGTTCTTTCCGTTGTGTATTTAGCAAAAATAGTAGGGAATGTGTGAAAACTATGCACATTTCATCTAAATATATTAACCACAGAAGAACGAAAGTTTATAGTCGTATATTACCTAGAGTGGTAATTCTTAAAAAAAAAAGGTTATCAAAGTTCAAGTATGAACTCTAAGGTATGCTCGGCAGTCTTCTGACTAACTTCAAACGACTTTCATGGGGTCCCTTCGTTGAATTTTTGTTAAAAATCTGATCACGATTATTTGCATCCTAAAAAAGACATAATTATCTCACGTTCATCGTAAGATCATCACGCTCACAAATAAGGATTTTAACCCAGTCGTCATTCGAATCACGTACACGGTGTACCCTATACTTAAGAATAACCTTGAATACGTATCGTGGAACCGATTCTTCAACTCACGAAGAACACATGTACTTTCCACCTGGAAACCGTAACGTTTCTATTTTTGTGTGAAGTATTTACCGCTGCGATAATTAACATTTTTTAAAAAATTCCCCCAACGTATTTGAGGGATACGTATACATAGGTAAATAAACGATAATGGTTATATTAAATCAAAGTTTCATTTTACTTAAACAATTCTTGATTGAATGTAAATATGTACAATCAGTCATTTCATCTGGTAATAAGAAATTGTTATGAATACGTATGCATATCAAAGAATTAATAATAACGTCAATAGTAATTCGTAATAGTTTAGTACAGTAATTGTGGACATTTTTATCTTTGACATATCTTCTATATACTCATGGAAAAATATATGTAGCATGTTGCTATTTTTGAGGTAATCTAAGGAGATTTTGTCTATGTTATAACCTCCTATAGTAGGGTTAGGCTATTTTTGAATTTTTTTGCAAACACTTTATCGTACTTCGCTAGAAAGAACAACCGTAGAATTGAAACAATTATATATTATATATTCTTTGATATAATTATGAATAAATCATCAATTCATGGTTGCGTGTATCCGTTCTTTTTTCATCAACAGTTAATTAAGATAATACTATTTCAAAAAATTACTAAAAATAACGTGTTAATATTCAGATAAACGACCGACGATTGAAGTTTACTCAAAATATCTTCAGCACAAAAGACGAAATTTCGAAAGCCGGGTCAAACCCGACGATTCCACCAACCGCCGACGTCTTCGTCCCGTACCCGTCGTTTCTCACAAATTCATTTGAATGCCAGGCTTTTACTGGGGACCGACACGCTCGCGCGGATTTCTGTACATGTGACCACTGAATATTTATCCAACGATTAGGCCACAAGAATTCCGGTCAGCCAACGCTTACGTCCCGTCTCTTCCCTCCCATCGGTTTGGTGTACGCGTTCGGTGTATATTCCATACAACGAAGCAATTTGTCGCCCGGTTCCCGTAAGCACGAACAGTAATTAATAAAGCACCCATCGGCCGCGGTAGAATTACCGAGACGCGTAAAACGCAACGGTAAACACTTTAACTCCCGTTCACGGATAGTACTAATTGAGACGCTCCCTTGGAAAGACAGTCATTGTAAGGTTGCTAACGGCCGGTGTCAACAATCAGTGGAGCTTAATTATGCACGCCTCTAATTGGGGGGGGGGGGGGGGGGGTCAAGAGTCCCCCGGGTTGGACTGTGTTCGCAGCTGTTTTTCGAGCACAGTCTGTGCTTCTCCCCACTTAACGTTCCTTGCGTCACCAGGCGCTTAATTTGTTAAACTAATCAGGACAGTGCGTTAATCGTTTAATTACACATCAGGTGACGATCGGAGGTCACACCGTGGTGGGCTAATCATGGCTGTCCGGTCGCTCGGCTGAAAACGCTTCGTGACCGGGATCGTGCTAATTGTCACCGCGCAACCAGCCGATCCTAATTGACCGCGATGGAGGAAAGGAGAAACGGAGATACCACGACTAAATGGAGGACGGTTCGTTTCGACCGTAGTTTCGATTAAAGTACCCACCTACAAACTGGTTGTATTATATTCTGATTAACGTCTTGAGCCCGTGAGGTGGTCCGTTTCGGCGTACACTCTGTCTCTCTCTTTCTCCCTGCCTTTCTTCTTCTTCTTCTTTTTTCTTTTTTTTTCGTCGCGTTTCAGTCGGCTATGATTATATTCGGCGAACGGAACGCGTTGCATCTCGGTGCATATTATCGCGGGATCGGCGCCCTTGCAGATAAGGGACGAGTAATTGCGGCCCGGCCCGGGAAAAATGATGCCGGTCGTGTTAACATGATTTCGAGAAGAATAGGGTTTCAGGTTTAAATAATGAAACCCGAGATTACTGCGAGTTAGTCGTTGGCGCGAGGAAAATTAATTTCTTTTCGGTTTTAATGAGCTGTGCCGATGGAGTGGTTCGTTCTGACTGTAGATCTGATATTACGGTCATTATGTTTAGACTTTGTCAAAGCGAATTTATATCCATCCAGATAGTACATGACGCCCAATGACGCCTTGAAAACGGCTTAAAGGCGCCTTAGACCTAAAATAGCCGTAAAACGAGCTTCTTCAAGGCGTCGTGTGCTATCTGGGCATTAATCCTCCTGCGACGGTGTGTGAGTCCATTCTGACCCAGGCTTTCAGATACATCACGCCCCATTTCAGGTTGCAGTAGTCAACTAAAGCGTACAATGTTTATATTAGCATTTTATAAGAAGGTCAGATGATTCTAACGAAATTCGTTCCCAAACACATAAAAAGACCAAGGAATAGGGGTCTGTCTGGACCTAGGCACGTCTATTGGATCACTAAAACATCCGCCTTCCGAGAGTTAACCAGAAGGTCTTATTGATTGTAATAATTAGCACGCTGATTGCCCTAATTTTTATTATTGGAACAACGTCGTGATGAAATATATCTGTTTAAGTTTTTGCTATTAATATTTAAGATTCTGAATGTTAATGTATAAAAATTAAGTGTTTTTTCTTAGGATTTAATGTCTTTGGCTAAAAATGACCACTGTAGCTGTCAATATGTGAATATGCTAGCCTATTTTATTCTATTCGTACTTCAACGTGAGTTCCTTAGAAAGGCTCGAATTAATTGTCTATTTTCAGCAAAATAACCACTAGGAAATTGTGAAATTAATGCAAGGGAAGTTTATTTTTGATAAATAATAATGAAATTATATTATACATAAGCTAACATTTTAACAAATTTATACATGAGTAGAACATAAGTTAAATCTAACTTAAATACAACATTTCTGTTGTACAAATTTCTTCTACTTTCTGAAAGAACAAGCAATAGGTTGTCAGTGGGTGCCTTCGTGTCCAGAGCCACTTGTATTCCTAATTCTGTTCTCAGGTCTGTCCACGTGACATCGAACAGTGTTATTAGTTATTCTATGCTATTCCCAGATGTTCAAGTCGGCGCATAGATAAAGACGTTCGTGATATCTTGTGAATTTTTTCAGAGTATCCGTAGCTCTCAGAAAAAGGACGAAAGAATAAAAGGAACAGGCATATAATATTTAGCTCTTGGAATATTGCAATTTATTGTTTTAATATATTCCCAATCCACATATCTTGAAAGACTCAGCGCAGATAAGATAATAATAACATAATTTCTTATATGGATTTTATGGGTCGATGAAGATCAGACTTCGTAGAAGTGTAATTAGTTGTAGTAGACCACATTATTATCTACATGTACAATAGATAGTATTTAATTTAATTATTTAAATAATTTTCAATGGTCACATACTAATGAAAGTTTTTAAATTTAATTTCGATAGCTACCTTCGTCTTTGATAACTAAGCAACAATACTCGGCCATATAGGTATATATATATTATAAAAACGTGTAATTCTATAAAATAATATTCGAACCAGAACGTTGATGTTCCAAGCAAATTGTTCTAACAATTTTCCAATTCTTCAAACAAATTTCCATTTGATACTGTTGCGCTAATTTTGCTAATTTTTCTAATGAAAATAGTGTAGAAAGGATCATCGTGCATTATTTTAACAACGACAGTAAGTGATCTTTAGTTTGGAAATTGAAATGGTATTTTCATTTGTATCCATATGGGTAGTTACCCACAATTTTAAAATTTCTGAAACTGTTCGCATCATTGTTGTGGCGTGTTTCAATGAATTCGTCAGTCTGTCTTACATCGATCTATAGACATAATTACAAGAAAACGATGGTCATTTTGAGTACCTATTACAGTTTACGATGTAAGTAATAATCTTCGAAATCGTACATCTCATTAGGTATTACTCTTTCACACTATAAGACCATTCTTTCATCTTACCTCCCCAATCACCTATAAGTATCCCACTGAATAACATGACACCGTGTGTATCGTCAAGAGAATTCTCCATCACACCGAAAACGCTTTCATCAAGCTCAAATGACGTTTATCTAAGCCCCGGTCACGATCAGCTGTATATGAAATTTATTACAGTAGACTGCTGGCAAGATTAATTTTATCTAAGGACTCATTTAAGTTGTAATGATTTGAACTGGCTCTGTAGATTGAAACAGTCGTGGATCTTGTTAAGGTGTAGCGATGAAACCATGGTGTTGTATCCAATGAGAAGAATTGTTGGAAGTACATAGTTTTGTCCAGTCGACGGGACATTTACAGCGGATGCTTTGTGAGTCCAAAGATCAAAGGATCTATCCCATATTTCCTTTTTATATAGCTCGTTGAAATTCTGGGCTGGAATTTTCCAAAGTGGATGAGGCAAAGATCCATGGACTCGAGTCAAGCCTAGAGTCCTTCGAATGAATACAAAATGCAATATCAACTGCAACCAAGGATCTAGTAGTAATCCATCCACGACAAGTGGAGCCTGTCGTTGTAGCAACATGGCCGCCAGCTTGAATATTCCGAGTGTAAGAACAACGTTGTTCGTTGTGAACGAGCTGTGTCTACTGGGTCACGTAGGACATCCGGTACAAAAGGAGGCAAGAAAAGTTAGATTAAAGCTAAGGGACCTCTGGTTCGTTTCTGACGAGACAATCAAGTAATGCCTGCTCGGTATGCCCACCGTCGGACAAACCGCGCCTCTGGGGTGCCGTAAGCTACAGGACCGAAAGCGAAAAACCGCGCACCGCAGAGCATCGTTGCGCGGCAGCACCTTCAACCTCGATCTTACCTTTCTCCGAGCTTCTGAATTCTTTATTGGCCTCGGGACTTTTTTAACGGTCCTCGTACGGGCTCGTTTGAATGGACAATACGGGAAGGGTGGAACGCGCGAGGATGCTAGACTAGATCTGGTGTCTGCGCGGTCGGTGATTTGTCTTCTCTTTGGCCCGGTGGGATTGAAATCAATGTTGATACTGCTACTACCTTCATCAGTGAACGAAAAAATCTCTGATTCTTCGGTAGGGGAGATTGGGATTAAGCTCGGGACCCTAGAAATAAAATTTCATAATTCTGACATTGATAAATTAAGAAGGTTACTGAAATTGTGGTTTGTTAAATGAAACTTTTCACCAAACAATAGGTTATATCTAATTTTTCAGGAAAAATATGCAATAAAATAGCGAAATATACGAGTTTGTCCCATAGCCTGGATAAAACCAGGCATACCGTACCTGATATGCTCCTCTAGCATCTGTAGTAACGGAATTCATCTAACTTTTTAGACATCCAACCACATTAGTACACTTTATTTACACTTTCGTACACGACAAATAGCATAATTTATACCACAATACATACCCTTAACATTATCAGTAGTTTGGAGTTCTAAAATGAACGAAAATTAAAGCAGAGCCCTCAACAACATAGAAAACATCATAACTCTCGTAAGCAGACGTGTATCGTGATTAATGTTTATTGATGAACTGATGCAAATGGCGGTGATATATAGCTGCAACAACGTGGGTAAATTGAAAATAGCGTTACAAATAATAATAGGGTACAGTGTCTCCTACTATTCTTATTAGTTTAGTCCGGAGTCTAAAATTAAAGAGTGGGCCTTTTAGAGGCTCGGAAATTTATTAAGCATTAAGTCCATTTGCAACTTTCGACAGTTCCCCAAACTGTCCCCACTCGTGCGTATTGTTCCAAGTTCACGTGCAACGATTTCGAAATGTCTGCGTCGTTAGGCGCAATTACAAACGCAATTTTAAAGCGAGCCAAACGCTCCTTGCAGCGTCATTGTTAATCACTGGAGAGTTGTATCGCTGTGCCGTGGCGAATCGTCGCGTAAAAGGCCAACGAGACAGAGAACCAGCCGTACATTAAACGACAACTAAACAGCTAAATTATAAAAGCCGATAGAAAAATTAGTGTCTCGGTTGTTCGTCCCCGTAAACGCTTCTAATGCTCTTAGGAGAATGCCTAACCGCGGTACGCTTGGAAATCATTGAGCGTCATTTTCTCCGCGATGATATTACTGAGAAAATGAGATGAGAAAGTAACGTCAGACGATGATTCGCGAAAGTGTGCTGCTAATTACTTCCTGTTCGCACGTTCGCGCCATGCCGTTTATCAGGTTTGCTCGTGGATCTTTGGAAACACGAAAACAATTAACTTTGCCGTAATTTGAATACACTGCAACGAACAGCGAAAGAAATACGTGTCTGTAGTGATTAGACTGCGTATTTTTATGCAAAATTATGTACGTATTATAAATTAATGTATAAAGACAAGAAGAAACGTAGGAATTTCTTGCTTTCCTCAGTTATTTTATTGGGTTAAGAATAGAAGAGAAAACTTGTTGTATCCGAAGAAAGTTTTGTCTTTTATTGTATTTCACAAAGATTTATGGTAGATGTAAATGCATAAAATCTGCAGTTTAGGAATGAATGAAGTTGAACACATTAGACCTGTACTCCGAAGCCATTGATGATTTTTCAACATTTTTCAGAAATGAGTGAAAAGTTGAGTGAAATTGATACATCATCAAAATTCGTTATGTGTTAAAAAATTTATCATTTCCACAAAAAGGGGTTCTTGTTTATAATTGTTCATTTCGTTTTAAAACGACTATTTAGTAAATATGTGTACACACAAGTGTAAACTTGAATCAAGCAATAATAAATTGTTTCAACGATAATAAAAGAAGTCTACTTGAAAATAACAGTTTGTATTGTAATGAGATATTAAGAATATCGTACAGACTCTTCTCGATTATCGTCCCAAACTCGGGTCTATGCCGGGACAATAATCATATAGGGAGAAATGCTTCATACCCTCGTAAATTCGTTTCTTTCCCGAAGCCCGAGCCTTGGCAACAAAAGCAGAGGGGCAACAAAGTATGCGCTTGACAGGTACCACAGCCCCCCCCCCCAATGGTGGGAATAACGCCTGGACAATAATCGTGTAGGACAAGCCAGACGATAATCGAGAGGGGTCTGTAGAACCAAAATTTTCAGTCAGTACTTATGGTTCAATAAACCACACATGCATTAGATGCACATTTGGAATATTTTCTTTCAAGCACTTCACAGTTTATCAATCTGAACTTTATTACTGTGAAAGCTAACTAGCAAGAATTTCGCAAGTTAAATTGAACTAGTCATTACATACATGGATGAGTGTGCATTAAATACTTTTTCCTTTGATTTAGAATTCTTCAACTTTCAATTTTTCTCAATCACAATGCTTAAAGGAGACTAGAAAGGTTGAAATTTCCTTAATTATGCTAGTTTTTATTTATTAATTACATTTCACTTTACATAAAATTAACAAATAACTGAATAACATTGCAACTGTATTTACTTCATTTTTTATACTATACTTCTAATACAAAATGTATAATGGTGTTATTAAGTTATTTTGTATTTATTAGTAGAAATTACTAAAATTTTACAGAACGGAATATTCCTCGAATAAATGTTTTTTTCATTCATAGCAGTCCATGCAACATAGTTCCTATCGTTAATTCTTCTTTAGAACTTTCCTGGGAGTTTGCTCTTATCCGAGTTCGCAATTGTCTCTTGCACAGTTAAACTTGAACTAATTCTAGTCACACGCCAGTATCGTGTTACCGATATACTTTATACCGATATAAATATCTACCACTTACGTTCTTATACTAATATAAGATAAAGTTATGGAAATCAATAATAATACTTCGTCTAAGAAACATTCGTTGAATTCACAGATTTGCATGATCGTATAACTGTCCGGATGCTTCCGGACGGGTAGTATATGCATACATCTTACAAAGGTGAGCTACGTGTAATACTTCTGTAGCATCCTACTATTGTAAGATCATGTAATACAGTCGTACATGATTTTCTCAACATTTTGGGATGCATAGGCAGCCAAAAAGATTCGAGGAAAAGAAAAGAAATTCGGAAGCTATAACCACAAAATTTTATAAATATCGTTAAACATGGTGAATGTGCTATTATGGTTTGGAGTAGCATGGCAACCTCTAGCATAGAACAGTTGGCTTTCATTCATAGTACACTATAGACAAATTTAGATATTTAAATATTTTAAAATCAAATTTAGTTGCAAGTCCGTTCATGGGTCGTTTAGTGATACAAATTATTTGATGGAAAACACATTCAATCATACAAGTTCCCCTCCACAGTCACCAGATTTCAATGTAATAGAGCATCTATGTGAAATGTTAGATTCTAAACTGTCAGAAATAAATATAAATGAATTCCATACTTTCAAAGTGTGTACCCAGTTGTGACTCTCACTGTAGGTAATACGAGAACAAGGAAAACGTATGATCGCCGTCCCTCACGGTATCCATATTAATTTTCTATTATCACAACGTAAAACGGATTCACGCCGTAAAATGTGTTCAGCCCCGCAAATCACGCGAGGCACCACGATTCACTCTGATTGTTAATGCACACGGTCACCCGGCTGCGAGTTAAGCAGCCACTTTATCTCGTCGGTATCAATAAATTATGATAAATGACAGGCGGAGTTTCCCCGGACGAACCGAAGAATGCAAAGGCGAGGAGATGGTTGTATATATACGGAATTCAGGACCCGGCCCGCGGGGCGAATGTGTTCCGTGTTGCCTGATGAAGGGTGACTATCGAACGGCCGATGACTCAGAGCTTTTTTTTAGTATCGCTGATGATAATTCACGTCAGGGGTGCGCGACACGATCGGCAATCAATACTTGGAGCGATACCCTACCCCTGGCACTTTCGGCGACGATAATGATTCTACGTGTTAACGGTGTCCCCGCGTTCCTTTTGAACGCAACAACGATACGTGCGCGTTCCTTTCTTCGTGACTGTCGAACTCTTCGTGTCGTTACATCGTAGTAGACTTGGTCAGAAGTTTATTCGAATAATACAAGGTCTATCCGAAATGAATCGGTCGTTTTGAAAAGGGGTCATCTCTTGAAAATTTTACAGAAGAAGCAAAAAAGTATTCGGTTCTAGTATACTTTCGGAAAAATTATAACAATAATTTTGTATCACCGAAGAGGATTACGCGGGGTATAGGAATGGCTACATAATAATTGTTGGGCCTACAGGATGCTCAGGAAAATTACAATTCTTGTGAGGTGATGACCCGTTTCTAACATAAACCTGAGTTCGAGAGAGATCAAGTCCACTTTTGAGAATAAAACTTGTGTATTTGTGAAAACCAAGATAAAAGAACAGAAATAGAACTGAAAAACCTTACTGGAAATAAGTGAAAGACAAAGCTAAAATCCTTCAGGCACTTCGTCCATTGTAGTTGTGGGCCTCATTTATATTGATTTTATATTGATAGGAAATTTTCCTTGGCAGCCATGATTGTTCCCTGGATGAACAGCGAGGAAGTTAGTTAAGCCCTGTCTAGCAGGGCTTTAAAGGATGAGACATAGTCCGTTTTCATATGGAATATATGAGTCGATACTCTAGAAATACGAAGCCGTCAAGAAGCGAATTTGTGGAAAAATTCGAGATTAATTTTAAAATGACCGATTCAAATATAATCAAACTTTTCCAAATAACCAAACACAAGCAATGTTTGGGAACGAATGTTTTATTTTAGTCAAAATACATTCCTTCTATAGCGATACAGCGATTTACACGGTTAAGCAATGTATCAAATGACTGCTGCATGTATTTTTGTGGAATGTCTATGAGGATCTTCGTCACGACATTTTGAATGTCTGGGATGTCATTATAATGGCTTCCTTTTATGGTTAGTGTAAGTCGTGAAAACAGATAATAAGTCAGTATCTAAATGTGCACCAGTAACAGTCTCTTCCGGGCGGTTTTGATGATGGCTTTACAATGATCAACTCGATTCAATTTTTCGATTCAAACATACCTGGTGAGGTTTCAAATGCTCGGTTAAAATACGATAAATCATCTCTTTTGATCAATTCCAGCTGATTTTCCAACAATTATCCCGAAGGTTTAGACTGAATTTTTTTTGCTACACGCACTTTTTCGATGTTATCCTTGGTCAGTCTTTATGTCTTCTCAACCCGCCTCAAATTGTTTAAACCTATCGTAAACTTATGTATGAGATACAAAATTACATATCCCTATATACTTTTTGAATCAATTGATGCGTTTCGGTCAGTGTTTTAACATGTTTAAAACAGCATGTTGGATCTCTGCTCCAAGCTTATTTTTTAACCCGTGTACATAAGTAAAGTACTGTCAAGTTTGTTGCTTTAACTCGGCTTCTAACGATCCAAATGTCAAAAACCTGTGAATGCCGCTACTAATGGTTTTATTTTTAAAAAGTGTACATAGGGAAAAGCAGCAGTATCTAAGAGCGTCATTCTGACCTTTAAACAGTTAATGAAATTAAATAACTGTTTGCCAAGTGTCGACTCATTAAAAAAGAAGTATTATTTTATTATAAAAATTGGAATTTCCACGTTGAATCAATTCAAAATGGTGAAATACTTTTTTTTATCTTTTCTCTGACTTTTATAAATTGAAAATGTTATTTAAAATGATAGTTTCTGTTAGTCCACCCTGTACAAAAATATTCAGCTTTAATACGAATTAGTGAGTTCACGAAAGAACATCGAGGACGAATTTGCTTAAAATGTGAACACATATATCATAACATGTAAGTTTCAGATTGAGAGAGTTAGTGAAATATGAAGATCGTTGATAACAAAACCATTTTTTCTGGTTAGAAGAATTTAAACTACTTTAGATGTCAGACAGGCTAGGTTTATTCAATTCCACCGCGAATTCGTTCGACAGAAATTCGAATTCGATACGTCGTTCAGGCCTGGGGCAACGGAGCCCGTAAGAGTGGAAGCCCTAATGACATTCCCCCGATCAAAGGAGGCCACCCTCGAAATAGTGAAGGAAATTTAAAACGTTCCCTTTTTTAACCAAAAAGGAACGAAGAATGATGAGGGTCAATGCTGATCACGTAAACGTGTACGTGAACCCCATACCCCTCGCGACCCCACCAAACAAAATCCATCCCTCGTCATTTTTCCCATTAGCCGGTACTCCGCGCCATCGATCAATCAACAACTTTTAAGAAATCGAAGAAACGGGGTGCTACATTGAATAAAAAGTCGCGATTATCAGTGCAACTTCGTGGCATAATTTTTGACAAGTTGACCGCCGTGACGGTCACTGGTGACCGGCACTTAACTTGGAAATGGCACCGTCCGTGTCCGACGACATCAGAATTAATTAAGACACTTACATTAAATCAAGAACAATATCTGCAACCTTTTTTGTACTGTGGCTAGTATAACATAAACTGGCAACGATTTGCACAATAAATTGTGTAATGTATGATGCACAGAGAGTGAAGGAAAATGTGGAACATTTTTGACTGCGTGGATTCTACATGGCAAACTAACATAAATATCAAGAATGATGAAATTGTGCCCCAGGCTTCGTTTCTGAGTTATTAATTGCTGAAAATACTTGCAAAATACGCGTGAAAATGTACGTCGGACACAGCGGGTTATACTACTTGAGAGGCGCGCTATTTAATTGTTTCACGAGTTGATTTCATTCATTTGATTTCATTTCATTTTTAAATTTAACTGTGTGTAGGTCATCGATCGATCCCGTGCATTAGCTGGGAATCGACAGTTTAAGCAGTATAACCCATCGCGTCAGATGTATTTCACGCTATATTTTTCTATGAAATTTTCTCATATTTTTGTTAATAGTGGTCTAAGACTTTCGGGGTTTATAGGGCTTTAGCAAGTCTAATCAAAATAGGTCTTAGAAACAATTCCTTGGGTGTAAACTTAACTTTTAAATTTAAAAGCTCTCGATATTGTAAGCGAGTCTCTTTGCAACATATTGAATGTAAACAGAAACATTGGAGAGAGAAAATATAGTTCAAATGACACTTTCGGAAAAGTAGGGGTGACCCGCCCAAAACCAGTTACCTACCTGGGTAAAACCGGTACCTACTATTATTTTGAAAACGGTTTAAAATTTTTTCTCGTCGTTGTAACCACATATCGCATTCATTTGCATCAGTTCATCAACAAACGCTGATCGCGATACACGTGTGCTTACTAGAGTTGAGACATTTTCTGTGTTGTTGAGTGCACTGATTTAATTTTCATTCATCTTAAAACTGTGTTACGTGTTAGGTAAGTACTTTTTAGTATAAATTATACTATTTGTCTAACTCCAATAAAGTGGTTGGTGGTCTGAAGAATTAGATAAATTCCATTGCCACAGATGCTAGGGGGGTATATCGTATATTTAAATACGCTATTTTTTAAAATATTTTTCATTTCCCTGTAAAGCTGGATTTAAGCTATTGTGGGGTGAAGATGTTTTTTAGTAAACCATAATTTCAAATTTTCTCTTATTTTATTAATGTCAGAGTATCAAAATGGTATTCTCTGGGTTTCGATTTTATGTCAGTCTCTCCTACCTATCAGTGCAAAATTCTTATTAATGTGTGATTTATTTATAATATAAATATAGTTGTTTATGGAGGAAAACATGGGAGAGTTGTCTCCTTATTGAAATTCTCAGTACGAAAATTGCAAGTAGGTATTTAAAATACGTTTATCTCAAAATTAAAAAAGCACTGAAATAAAAGTGCCAATTCATTTATTCTTTGAATAATGAACACTTGTACAGTTTAATAGTTAACTGGTTTTCACACAGACACCTGTTGATGCCACCTGATAGAAATATTCGCTGTATCCTTAATTAAGTTTGTATTTTATTTTGTGACATTCATAAATATTTTCTTTCGAAACAAAGTTTAAAGAGTCAAGAAACATGTAAAAATGTTAAGTTTGCGGTTAAAAAAACGTTCATTCTTGGATCCATTGAAGCTAATTTTGCTACACTCTTAAAATTAACATTTTTTCTTTTACGTTTCTTGAACTTTTTCCATAACATTAACATCGACTGTTGAATAACGCAAAAAGAAATATCTAGGAAATAGAGGGAAATTTAATACGGGGATCACTGACATCTCTTTACACGGTCAAGTACATAGGAGGAATATCAAGAAGTGGAGAAATATCCTTCTTACTGATCACGTACTGCGATCAGCTTGATCGAACGTACCGCGTCCAGATCGCACAACAACGAACGGATAATCATAATGGGAAGAATTTCATGGATAATGCGTGTGCAGAATGTGTGTGGAATCAGTATGCAAGGCATAGTCGGAGAGTTACACTTTGTCATCACCCTCTATGGAATATGTATTATTCTTCTTCCTACTGTCGCCGAAGTTCGCATCAATTATTACGGTAACCCGTTGAATAATAAGAACTTTCCAAATTTGCATTACGTCACGTGCAATGTAGTAAAAAGTAATGTAACTTTCATATTCAGTTAGGGAAGAACATTATTTTCTTGTTACGTAAAAAATAACTTAACATTAATTCAATGTTCAATAATTAAAAAACGCCAGCAATACAAATATTTGTAGACGATAAATGAACGATTCTCTGCTCCTTCTTAGTTTACTGACCAATAGTGATAAATATGTTCCTTGTAGCCACGTATCTAGTCGTACCATAAATTTTGTTACAATTATCACTATTATTATTCATTTATCGTTTACACGAATGTGTCAAAGTTGATAGACACTTTGAGCATTTGTGAAAATAAAATTTCTGCACTAATCTCTCTATTATAGTTATTTTATTACTTAAATCTACTCCGATTCATTTGTGGATTTTTCGTACTGAAGGTCACATGAAGGTGACACTATTTATAAGTCATTGGATTGGTCTTGACCTTAACTATTACGACATGCTAATAAAAATATGTGGTCGCATTTAAAAAAAAACATCGTTGACTATGAAATTTGGAAAAATATGATCTCGAGAAAAATTTTTTGCTCGTCACAATATTTGCCCTTTCCATCTGAATAATAAGTTTTTCTCACATTATTTTCTATCATCAAAAATAAGTGAAATATTTCATTTTTCACGGTGCGCACGTTAGGTGAGACACGCTGTACAGTACACAAAAATTAATTGACAATTGTATTCAAAATTTTATAAAAAGGAAGTGTAACGGGTGAACTCTGGATGAATCTAATCTTAAAATTGAAATGAAAAACAAATTTTTAGTATTACAACTAACCTGTTGATTTTAAATATTTATAGTACATATATTCAGATATTTAAAATTCAGCACAGATTCTTTAATTAATTTTTTTTACTGAATGTGGAATCAAATGAAACCGTTAACGAAATAAATAAATTTGTGTTTGGTTTCAATTTCTCCAAAGTGGCACATAACATTTCATATTTGCACAAACATCTACAGTTTAGTTATAATGTAATGAAGTAAAGTTTTAAGTTAGAAATTTTTTATATTTTGACGCGTGGATATTTATTGCACAAACGAGATATGAGAAGAGAATGATAAGAATGTATTCAGCGAAATTCCTTGCAGTGAAAATATTAAGTTTTGGTAATCGATCGGTAATGCCGTAGTGCCCCACCGAGCATAAAGAAAATAAGACTATCCAAAGGCAGAGAGGTACCCTCTTACCGATCACGTACAGAGTCGAGCTGTATCGAACGTGCTACGAACATCTGGATCGTAGAGTAACATAATCATAATGGGAAACGCTTTGCAGATAATTCGAGCGCGTAACTACAGAGGATGTATCGATCTTCAGGTATGCGCGCCAGTGCACACGTGTACGTCGAATAATTTGAAGACACTGCATTGAGATGTACGCGTTTGCACGTACGGACAGGTGTTCGTCTACGGATGAAATGACTGTCATTTGAATTCTCAATTCTCCATTCCTTTATACTTTTCCAATCTTTATTTGATTAATCATCCCAATGGCAAATGGAACAAGTATAAATGAGTTTGCTAAAGTGTGATATAATACAGTGGACAAGAATAGTTAAGTAGTAGCGCACTAAATTACGTATTTGGGAATTTAGTTTCGGTAAAAACGTATCATAACATCTTTTTAGAATAGGTATACATAAATTATATTTACAAGAAACTCTTAAATTATTCAAGAGTGCCGGATGTTGATGCAGTATTGGTCAAAATTTAAAACGACTGATCGTTAGACTGGTATGTTTATGCAAATATAGATTTTTAAGGGTTAATTCAGATAAATAGAAATTGGAAATAACATAAAAAAATCTTGCCACATTTGTTAAATTTTTCACTACGTTGAATTTTAGATCATCATGTATATTACAAGTGCACAACATACACTGTTTAATATACGTTAACAAGAAGTCGTTAGAACTGTCGTCCGTCTAATAAAACACAAATTAGGAGAATGTAGGGGGTGAAAAGATATTTGCTTGATTTTTCTTTTTAGTATTACATGTAATTACGGATCATATGATGTAGTTATTATTACAGTTTGATTATTAAATAATTATATTCTGTACGTACACAGTACATGAAGCATTTAGCCTTTATGCATCAGTCAGTTTCTTACTATAATCGGCAACACGGTAGTGTCTGTAGTACACTGCCAATAACAATTATTTTCCTTTTAAAAAATATGTAATCGCTTTGCCCTATTATCGTATATTATACGATTAAATAGACCAATATGTCTACTATTTAAATTTACCAAAAAAAAGTCAATATCATAATTATATCTAAAATTCACTTAACCTATCAAAAGAAACATGATAAGAACCTGCTAAATGGAACGTTGTTGCCTCCTAAATACTTGAACGATGTGGTCACCCACCACACAAATTTTCACAATGGCGACAAGTATCAGCTTCAAATTCCAACCGAACGAAAGACCATTGTTCCAAACCGACTCCAATACCGGCGTATCCGAGCTGAAGTCATTGTCTGCCCCCGTGTAATTTCCAAAATCAGCTTGTATCATCGTCACGATTAATCGCGACTCGCTTTAAATCGCCCGCGGAACTATGGAGGGTCAAACAAACTGAGAGCGACACGGGCTTATAAATATTGACCGATGACGCTTTTGGCCAACGTGTGTATACGCACAGTTCCGCGGTATGTACGCGCTCGCACACGCACAGAACAAGGGAGGTGGGGGAGAGTGCACGGAGCCTGTACGCGCACACACTTGTCCCACGTGATGTGCACATACATTCCGCGGACGCATCGCCGTGCACCGGTGCACATATAAATAATTTGATATACGATTATGCATGTATGCCACGCGCAATGCCCTACACGCACACACGGCCGCTAATGGAATATTCGCGGGCAGAGAGACGGAGAGAAAAGAGAGGCGCGTCTTTACATTTCAAATAAGTCGACGCTCGTACTCTCCGGCTTCCCCCTTCCAACTGGCGGACGGAGGGGGAGGTGGAGGCTCCTTCTCTTCCTTATACGTATTCATTATTGGTACGCGCCTGGTTATACCGCTCGAAACGTGCGTAGCCAGCCCGAATTCTCTTATTTGTCATAAATCAACGCCGGATCACGCAACAGTCCGAGAATTCGTGATTTCGGTCCGCCGCTGACGTGGGACGGATTTGCGATGCGAATTCTTACCGGCCAGGTATTCGATTGTTCCTTTTTTTTACCCCTTCTCTTCGCCTCTTTTTTTCTTCTTGCATTTTGATCGCACAGGAATTCGCGCAGTGCTCCTACCCCTCCCTCTCGTCCACCCCCTTTCGCCATTTTTATTCTTATCTTCGTTCACGGATCGGTCGTCGAAGTGACGGAACGGTGAAACTGATTCGATCGTGAGAGATTTGTTCGTTCGCCGCTATTCGGTTAATGAAGACGAGGACACGCGGCGTTATTAAAGAATTCAGAATTTTGTTTCCGGTGCCGGCCGTGCGTTGCTCGATCTTCTTTTTCAACTTAAGATCAGTAGTGACGTTTCAATACGAAACCCTGGATTGCATGAGACTCGTTTTAGTTATTTGAAGATGGCTGGAAATTTCTTTTCGAATAGCAGTCTTCATAGCTATTTGAAAAACCAATATCAGGGAACCTTTGATTTCATCACAAGTTCAAAGTTAAATGAGAATACGAATAAGATTTGTGTTTTGTACATTTCAAATGCAATATAAATACAATTTTAAATGCGTAGAGGACGTCTGGAGTGTAATAACAATGCATATCAAACATTAAGATTCCACCATGTTCAACATAAGATTTAACCGTAAAATGCAAACTGTACTTTGAACTAAAAGAATCAATTTAGTACTGAGGTTGAATAACAAAAATATTCTATCATGGTTTCTTTTGTTAGACGTATTAGATATGCTAATAAGCGATCTAGTAATTTTTATCAAATTTCTATTTATTTCTAAGAAACTAAAAGATGCATATCACTATAATACTATGTGTCATTGTCTCCTAATAGTCGGACATCTTCACCAAGTAAAGGGTCAGGGTAAACAGTTCCAATTAACGAAACTTCAAATAAATAAAAAGGTGAAGTATTTATTAATACATTGTATATTTTCAGAGATTATTTAGATCATGTTAAATATATTGCAAAAATCGATTTCAATTTTCACTCGGCGATTTTCCGTCAGCGTTTCTTCTCAGCATAGGTAGTTGTTCGAATAAAATTGAAGAACACGTGAGAGGGATTCGGTCTAACGAAGCCCAACCCAACTGCCGTCGCCAAGGGTTGTCTCGTTATCTTTTACAGATAGCAAGCCCACCTTTGTACCCTCTCAACCTCATTCGCCTTCCACGTAGAAGAGCCGGCTCCATAATCACGGGAATCCTTATTTATTGGGAATCGATCGTATTCAAATCCCCCCAGGTTCCTCCTCGGACAAGAACTGACGAGAATTCCTTTCTTCAGTCGGTTAAGAATCGCGGACCAGAAAAAGAGATTTATCCTTGTACCATGGCCGCCATCCTGGGTTTTCCTGAGACCTGACTGAAGGAAAAAGTTAAGTCCACGATGTAATGGAGACGAATCCAGGGGGAGATCTGATTTCGTTGACAGTTTATCGAATGTCGAATATATAATTTACAATAGTAATAATTATCATTAAACATTACCGCTAGACTGCGAATGCTTATGGGAATATAAATTTTTATGGATACATTTGTAAAAACTGAAATTAAACATAGATTTCTCTTCTCTATTAAAGGCTTTACCAGATTTCTATTAAAGTGATAAAAATGTTAATCTTTATTAAACTTGTTATCAGAGTAGTTAGACAATCAGATATGCCATAAATGTATAAAATCCGTAGACTATTTTTTATCACGTAACACGAAGTTGTTATTACAAAGCAAAAAAGAGAATAAAAGAATAGTTTGAAGAAGAAAGTAAAATATAAGAAATGAGGAGGATATTTGTAACAATTGCGTAACGGGCAGTCAATATACACTGCTCAAAACAATTAGGGGATCATATATTGCAGTCGATGTGCTCGTCAATATGGCGTGTAGTTTTACAATAATTTTTTTATATAAACAAAATTAACTGTTAGAATTTTACGGCGGAGATGTTGATTTAGTTCATCTATAGCAATTCTTTTGTTGATTCATGCAACATTCCCTCACATAGTAACAATTATCTAATTGTTTTGAGTAGAATTATAAAATTGTTAAATTTAACAACTCGAATGAACTTCCAGCAACTAGACAGTGCACTGTCAATATTAATTCAAGTAACATTTGATGAAATTTTTCTTATTCCAATATAAATGCTGCGATACTATTTAAAATGTCTACTTCATATTCAGCTTGCGAATTCCTGATCTCCTTGAACATTGGTTTTTCTCGTGAAAAAGTATCCAGATTAATTATAATGGTTAACAAGATCTTCCCGTGAGTAACACGAGAATTCTAAAAATTTTTTCTCTTGTACTTAATAAAACCTGAGCTGGCTTCATCGTAGTTCCCTACCATCTGATAAAGTATTCAAATTACACGAATCGTAAAAAGCTTTCAGGTTCGTACAATTACTCCATTTACTCGTAACGGAGCCTGAAATCAAGACGCAACGAGAAACATAGTCGTGTCATGGGAAAAGCCATAAAATCAGGCGCGTCGAGAACATGGAAATGTAAAACATAACGTTGTTCAAGCCTAAAACAGAGGAACCCAGGCGGATGGCTATAAAACGCGATAAAGAATCCAATGTTATCGCACGGGATTGTCGGTGTCCGTCCTTTTTACAGAGTGGTAACGCCGGTGTGACGCCTTTAAACGCGAATCTATATACTTGAGCGACCGGATGATCGAGAAAAAAAGGAAACGCACGGGAACCACGGTCGCATAATACGTCTATAATTGTGGTTTCCGTTAGGTCTGTCGCGAGAAGAAAGGATAGTTTCATTGCAACCCGGATCCCGTAAAATTTCGTGACTCGCCTTTGTCGCGTACGATTACGTACCTCGTAAATGTCACGGCCCTCTAGCGGAATGCGTCGGTACTTGTTAGGTGTTGCTTTTACGAGCTTCTCTGGAATCATTTTTCTAAAAATTCAATCGGTCCGCTTGATAACGCTCGATGTAAACGGACCCTTGGGAAGGAAAACTTTTATTGTAACGTAAGCTTCACGGAATACATGCTAGTAATTCTCTTGTTATTTTAAAGAATATCTTCTAACCATGCGATAGAAAGTGTTTTAAAGAAACTTATAGGAAGGACAATGATAAAAGGGGGTATAGTACGGAGTATGTATATGTATCAATAATAAAGAGAACAGCATTCAAAGATGAATTTTGTTTAACGAATGATTTGTCATATTTTATGTGTTAGAGATAAATAGCTAATCTTCGTATTTTACCACTTTCCTATTTTATATTTTCGCGTAGTACACATTATTGAACAGGACAATAACGGCCATATTAAAAAAATATTGTCTTCGCCGTCTAATGCAGTGCTTCGCTCATCGTGCAATAGCTCATCGCTCATTGTGTAATCACTGTGCAATATTAAATAGTATGTAATGTTACACTGGAGCATAGTTTCCTGTAAAACCTGACATTGTATATTTGATTATAAGAATCTAGAACAAATACGAAAACGTCAGATCAGTCTTATGATGAATACCATCGGCGTATGCGTGTGTATCAGTAATGGCTTTATTAGCAGGCACATTCCTACATTGAACATAAATGAAAAAATAAAATTGAAAAGGAAGTCACTTTTCCGTGATTTCTAGAGAGCTTACATAATTATTCATGACTGTGTACGTTACAAGATACGTGGAGAAAGTAACATTAAGCCTACAAGTCACTTTTCCCTTCTCATATGCTGCAGTGACAGTCAAAAATGATAATGAAGTTCGTTACAATAGTGAATGTATTAATATATTCCCCCATGTTTCAATTAATACTACATCTAAAATTAAGTCAAAGTCAGTCACAAAAACTTTTATGGGTCGTTGTTCCTGACGCTGTCAAATTAACTCAATTGTTTCACATCGAGCATCTACAACATAATTTTGCTTGTAAGGCGGTGCACAAGTAATTTACATAATATGATTATACAAAGTTTCACTGATTCATATCTACAGATCATCTGATTTTTAAAGGCAGGCCGATACACTGCTTGTCATTAATATTAAAATTACTATATTTAGATACACACTCAAATAAAATATTAAGTGTGTAAGCAAAAGTAACGATCGTAACATACAAGTTACTATTATGGTCTCGAGTTGAATTAAAAATTACAAGTTCTAGAAAATGAATTTGAAATGCTGCCGTAGCATCGACCACAATATTAATAAAGCTTTTTAGTGAAAAAAGGCCATTATTTTTGCAATAAATCGTCTTCACCATATGAATTTCCTAGGTAGAATGGGAAATGAATAGTGTCATAAAAGGAATTTATCGAACTTCATTTTCGGGGAAGTCACGTTTCCTCTCGTTTGCAAAATAAAACGGATATACAAAGTAATAATATAAGAAACATCTTTTTACGTTTATATTTCGAACCGTTAAAATTTATTAGAATCCAAAAATTTTTTCGTTTGATTATAACAGACGATTCTTGTCTTTTTTATGACGGTGCGGTATCATTACTATACGTAACGATATTCGCGAAGCCCAGCACCGTGCGTGGATATATTATAAAAAGTAAAGAGGCGACGGCGGCGGGAGGGTCGCGAAAAGAAAATTGACTAAAGAAAAGCCGCGCACGGAAGGTAGTCAGCCCCGGGACTCGTGGGTAAACTTTTCTGAATTTCTTTAGGCAAATATTGGATCGGCGGGCGTGTAGGGGCGTAAGAAGCAGTGGTTCTTAGGGGAGCCTTTAGGGCAGGGAAAATGAGATTTTCCTCCGCGAACGACTTCGCCGCGCGATTCTGATGGCTAGAGAGAATTCGAAATTAACTCGTATCGCGCTCTGACGAACGGCATTATTCATGAAGCACATTAGATTGGTGGATTCGAGGCCGGGGTATGTGCTTCGAGATGAGATGGTAATTTCTGTCAGAGGTAGGAACACACTTCAGAACTAAAAAATGAGCTTTTTAAAATAAATCAAATGTATTGGATAATTTGGTAGTTAACTCCTAGATGGCGTACGTTCCTGACTAGAGGGCGCCATTCGAGTCCCTTTCAAAATATCCAATTGGTTAGGTTTCCGGGTGAAAAAGTTTTACCCAGTCAGCCAAATTTTGTCAATGCCTGTTATAAAGTTATGGCTACAAGTTTGATGCAAGATTTGCTATAAACAACTTGTGCACACATTGGCAGCAACATATATCTAGCAACTTGGCTTGCGCAAACCTTGTTCTGGTTTTGCCCTCAACTTGACATAGGTTATGTTACAAGACTTTTCTGCTAACTTGTTTTACCATTTTGTCAGCTGACGTGGCCTGCAAAACCCAGGTGAAATGCGGAAACTGATAGGCATGGTTTTTTTTAGACAATTTTTGTCATTTATTGTTGGCAATTTGCCCGCGACTTGTACACAACTGGTTATCAGAGTAAGTACCTTCATCAAATGTTCAAACAATCGTTCTTTCGCGACGCTTTCATAAAGACAAAGAGGTTCAAACTCTTGTTTCTATTACTCCATGGTAATGGCGGTCGGTGCTGGGGACAGATTTTAGCTCCTGGGAGCTGATGTACAGTAAATCCTCGATAAGTGTTCGAAGGTTCCTTGGCAGTGACAAGGAGAAATCTCCATATGTAATGCTGGCTTCTTAAGGAGGTTTAGCACAGTGATAGAGCTTGGAATTCTGAAGTCAATGATATTTGTTTCAGCTGCATATGGCCGGCCATTAGTTTATGAAGTATTTAATGTTCAATACCGAGGAATCTTCGAACACTTTCCATCTTATGTAACACCTTTGTCCTGAATGTTTTCTTCTGTTATTAAATCCTCCACGAAAAGAAGTCCATTTTTAATTTATCGTGAAATTGCATCGTAATATAACAATTTCGCTTAATATTTTCAAAATCTTAGATTAATCTTCAAAATTTTCTACGTGTTTTCGGATCGACTCGTACACGGTTCTCCCAAGATATTCTTTCATTATCGAGGGTCAACATAGCCAAGATGCTTGGGCAATAACCCGTAGGCGAATTTCTGTGGACTCGTGGAGGGGTAACGCTTCTATGACAGACAAGGAACACAGCATGGAGGCCCTGGTGGCTCCCGTGGGTGAGGGTTGTTGGTAGCCCGCCGCCAGGGAGGAGGGAACGGCAATCATCCCTACTTGATGAGTTTTTCTTATTTTCCCGGCGGAGTTTTAAAAATGGCTGCTTGGCATGCAAGCCCGTGCTCACCCCGGCGCTCTTGGATTTATTTCGATTACTTTTTTCTAACCCCTGTCACTTCACCCTCGCCGCGTACCCGATCAAGAATGAAGCTCCATTCTCCGATCGGTTGCCTTGGGATCCATGTACGTTCATCTATTGTTCGCTCTTCGAATAAAAAATTATTTGTTACTTCCTATTTAAAATCATACTTTGGAATTGTCAATATTGGATTTGTTAGTAGCATTAAGATTATATTACCGTTGGAAAATTATGTTGACTCTAATGAATGAAACGTAGCTACATAGTATATATTATTCGCGAAATGATGTAAAAAATTTACTAATACTGACTTTACTAATACTGACAGCAGTGAAATGATAGAGTTATTTCTATTTAAGTAAAATATGTATGCATGTACAAAATGGAGAATGGAAAGATGAAACAATGATCGTAAGAAGTGTTGAGTCATTTCCAGTTGTTGTAGAGCTTGCTTGTTCTGAAAATTAAAAATGTTTTGATACTTTGTGTTGTGACAGTCACTGTTTTCTATAATTTTATGTTGTTCTATGCTTGAGAAACAAAATCGTTAACAGAAAAGTGACACATAGGCACGAGTTAGAATCAAACAATTTATTTAGTTCATTTACAAATTTTATGTAAGTAACATAAATACGAATATACAGTGTTTTATTTGCTTGACTAGACATAATCAATTCTTTACGAAGAAATCCAAAGATACAACAATTTTAGTATAAAATGATACACGATTAGGAGAATTATAAAATTAAAAGTATTAGGAATTTTTACAACATAGTAATATTTAAAAAAAATGATTACCCAAAAATTCATTAGAGTAGGTATGTGAACTATATAAGGGACTAAAGAGTGATTTGGTGGCGTCTGTATAAATATAAAAAAAAGAGTTTTTCGGTCTCGCGTCCACGTTGAATCCAGGACCCACAGCGGTGGCCTGTCTGGCAATCATCGGGCATTGAACGAAAAATTACATTAGTAATAAGCCATTGATATTTCATAGGGCTCGATCTTGTAATGTGGTCCACATGTACGTACCACTGGCTCACGAACCTGCTCCCAGGAGATCTCAATCAAGGCGAAAAATAATTTTTCTCCCAACCCACGCGAGGCAGCCTAATAATCTTCGGCGGGTCTGATCGAATTTCGTTGCGCGTTCAATGAAGTTGTATCACTTGTACGGGCAGAATATTTATATTCTGTTTTTTACTCAGTCCAAAGTTGCCGTATTTATAGCATTGATGCTCTGTCAGAGATTCGCAATTTACTGAACTGTAAAAAATTTTTGTTTAGAAGAGAGAAAAAAATAGA
This sequence comes from Dufourea novaeangliae, assembly GCF_001272555.1. NCBI lineage: Eukaryota > Metazoa > Arthropoda > Insecta > Hymenoptera > Halictidae > Dufourea > Dufourea novaeangliae. The sequence continues at coordinate 772,542 of NW_015374123.1, read as the reverse complement.
AACGAATATAAACATTTAAGCTGTAAAGCATTTTCTTTCATAATAGAAAGAAACGGAAACGAATATAAATATTTAAATTTGTAAAGCATTTCCCTTCGGATTACAAAAAAAAAGGAAAAATATGTAAACGTTTGGAAATTTGATATTCAAGTTTCTTTAATGACGCGGTTTTTCTTGTAGGACTTTTGATGGAATTGTGCAGATTGTTCTCACAATAAATGAAATTATTTCAGACGAAAAATACTTCAATCAGTTAAAAAGCTCTCTTTCAATGTTATAAAAGTCGTTAGTATTTTAATAAATACAATTACATGATTCTTTACAACATTATGATAATTGGAATACAGTCATGTGAATGATTTATTAGATATATTTCGTGTTCCCCTATGGTTATTCCATTTAAAAATATACTAATGCTCGTTTAATTAATCCGAATATATTTGTATACTATCGATTCCATGAAAGATAACACGATATTTTATTTGTATTATATTACAAACAGATAGTATTGCTGAAAACATGAAACATTGGATCTTATACTATTTTAAAAATACTGAATATCATGAGTGCGTTTGATGTATGAAAAAAAGGATTTCATTAATTTCCAAATTCACCTACACATACTATATAAATAAAAAGTTAATATAATAATAATGGATAGCATATTACATTAATTTGTATTTAAAAACGAGCATAGGTAAGTACTAGGTGTACCGATAAATAATGTATTTCCTTTTTTAACTCTACGTCAAATTTTTAAATCAAAACTATCTCCTCGATCTCTCACTGAGAGTTGCAGGTTGTTGGTAATTCATTATGGATATAAATATAACATTATAGATCCGTGATGTCCAAAGAAACAAACAGTGCTTTCAATAAACAACACATTATTTACCGGTACACTTAATATCTACAGACATCGTGTGGAGTTACTTGTACGTCCAAGTTCTATGTACATACTTTTAAAAGCAACACAAGGGACGTGCAAAAAAAAATTTTACCATAGCAAACACAATCTACACTTTCGTTCAATCTACTCGTATCGAACAAAAACCCTCGTAAAACTATGTACAATCGATCGATGCGCAAAAGACGTAAAGAAGCAAAAGGAGAGAGAGCTGGAGAGAGAGAGAGAGAGAGAGAGAGAGAGAGAATGAAAAGCAAGAATAGAGACGGACTCGGGAGAGGAAGAGAAATTTTTCGAGGGAAGCGTTCCGTGATCGTCGGGGAAAAAGCGGTGAGGACGCTAAAAAGAAGGCGGCCGGTTCCGATGGGGTTCGTTCCCTCTGTTCCTTCTTCAGCCTTTCGTCACACCTCCACACCTCCTTTGTTTTAGCCGCTCCGCGGCGGTTTCGGCTCGGTTTTTCACCGGGCTTTTTGCCCGCGCGTTTCGCCACTTAACTCCGGTAGTGTCACGTCATCGCCGTGGCTGTCCAACAGCTACTAAAGGACCCCTGTGCGCGGAGATATTAAAGGTATGCGGGACAGCGGCTGCTCCATCTCCGCCACGAATTCATCCTGTCTTCCCTTCTTCATCATCCTCCACGGCCCCCGTCCGTCCGCCGGGGCCCGTTTCGAACGATCCTAATTCCACAAAACAATGCCGATCCGCGTCCTCGTCCCGGACGATTAAACACGACTCGGGCTCGCCTTCCCATTCCTTGCATTTAAACGCATTCATCGAACAGTTGGGAGAAGCTTTAATTTGACTATGAAATGATGGGCGCGACGGCCCCGCCGAGATTTTTTGCTCGGCCCCCGGGGCCCTGGGCCTCCTTTCCGCCATTAGTCTTGCTTGTGGCCGATCAGCTCTTTTGTGTTTATCTTAAATTACAGTCGAGTTTCTCGTACCCGAACACCCATCATACGAGTATCCTAATATTCGAACGTTCTCTTCTCCGAACAGAGTGTATCCTAGCGACATGTCTTCTCGTATTGCAAATATGTAGTGCTTGCCCAATCGATTCGATCGAATTCTTCATAGTTAGTACTAATGTTGAAGGATTTCGATAATTTCGCTGCCAAAAATACATGGGGTCCTTAAATATTGAAGCAAACTGTTAATTTTCTTGATTTCTATTTAAATAATGAGAATGTAGTACATGAGTGAATAGTAATTGTTCTATTGTCCGAAAATTCCTTTATCCGAACATTTACATATGTCTCCCCGCTAGTTCGGATACGGGAGGTTCTACTGTACTTTCATGCAATTGTCCGATGGTTTTTATTAATTTTTTTTTAAGGTTTGTGCGTATTAACCCTCATACACAGTTCAATAAATTATGGCATCGGTATTCCTTGAATTGAATTGGGACTGAATTAAAATCGTACTAAGGAAACATATTTGCCTATCGATAGGTTGTAATATATGTATATTAAAGGTATTGGTGTGAAATGAATCCAGAAATTTCTACGATAAAAAAAGGAAATAATCCTAATATCCCCAAAAAATTTTATTTATCCCCTTTATGTCCCTTGTGTCAATTTAACACATTTTTTTCCAAAGAATTGGTATTATTCTCTCATGTGTAGGTAAATTTAGCTGAGGCTTCCTGGCTTCTATTTTAAAGAAATTTGCAAGTATAATTATTTATCTCTGCATTATATTTTTTACCACTGTGTCAATTTGAAACCCTGAGACAAATTAAGCTGGGGAAATGAGGGACGGATGAGGGTTAAGGTATACTTTTTTCTTCATAACATTATTCTATTTAATATCTTTAACAACATTTGATGAGGAATCATCTGAATTTTTAGTGTGTTTTTCAATAATTTTTAATACCATCTATCATTTGTGCAGCTTGAAAAACCATAAAATACAGGCTATGAAATAAAACCTAATACTATAATTGGGTATCCTCATTACAGGACGGTGGGCACAATCTGGTTAAGCATCAAACATTGGCGTTGGGTCAAATTTACGAAAATCGTAATACTGGGTACTTCGATTCGTTGTGCAGAAAAATTCAGTTAGTCCTCGGAATACGGATCGTCAAAGTCGACGGCTGGATTAGTTGCAACCTATAGCATTATCTCGAAATATTCATTTTATTGGCGTATTAGAAACACTTCGGCGACTGCGGTTATTAGTGGGTTGTCGGTGACCCATCTGTGTAAAATTTTGTTCTTAATTTTGAAATGTATCGCCAAAATGAAATTTTAACAATTGTAAAAATGATTATCACGGTGAAACAGTTATACTGTAGCCATTAATGGAATATCAGTGCATAAATCAAGATACATTTCTATAATTATGGAAACTGCTTTGACGTAACGATTTATTTTCACGTTGAATATAATAAACTGAATACTATTTTGAAATTTTATATATCATACTAGCTTGTGTATTTCACGATAAAATGGTAATACTACAAAATAGTAATAGCTACATAGCTCTCGAATTCTACAATGTGTATAAAACATTTCTTTTAATTTAATTTCTTTAAAATAATTTCCATCATGGAACGAATAATAATATGCTGTTAAATATATTAGGCAATCAGTACAAAAAGAATAGGTATTTGCATAGTGGAAATGTATTTTAAAAATTGTGCGTACATATAAAAGGGTCGGAACACATTCGTAAGGGCGTCAGCCTGTCTCTTGGCACGCTTGAATGGATCCTGGAATGTGATACCGACATCGTAATGTACTTGTTTTCTTTATACGTAAACCTAAATGCCTGACCATTCACCCAAACCTCTAATAATTCTTTCATCAGTATTACATATAAACAAGTCTAGTTTTTTTACCTCTTCTCAATGAAACTTTACTTTTTAAACTTAAATTGTCCTACCACTTTATGAATTTGTTCTGCCTATGATGTGACAAGGATATAAAATTTTTAATTTTTATATAATTTCGTGCAAATAGTAATTATAATTTTTAGATTCTATTATTCGCTATTTTAATATACCGACATATGTATTTCGAAACAATCTTTATGAAATCTTTCGAACACATTTATAATACCATAACTAAAAAATTAACTGACGTTCAAGCTAGTTCATCATTGTTACAACATAATTTATTATATTCAAAAATTATGAATTCGTTGTTCATTGAAAACAATACACCATCATACGTAGAAACGTAGCGTAGAAAGAATTAATGCGAAGCTTTATTCAACTTGAATGTTTAAGTGTGGCAATTGAACCAGGTTTAACTTGTCAAATAGAGAGATAGTTGCCTATTATCCAAATGACAGATCGTCGCATGTAGCGAATAACTGTTCTTAAACAGTTCTACGAACTGATCTGGAATATTCCCCCATTTTATCGCCTTTTCTTCTTTGGAAAATTGAGAAAGCTCTAAAACCGTCAAACATAATTTCTAAATTAAAAGTAATACAGTCTGTAATGAAAAATTATAATTTAATTATGAAATATATATTTATTTAAGTTTACGATGATATAAATTATAGTTTCTATTATTGAATAAAATTAAGGTGAATTGATTAGTTGACAACATGATTGTCTAACTTGGAACTCTCAATCATTAGTAAAAAAAAGGTATTTCTTCTCAAATCTATGTTAGATCTGTAAGAAATTATATCTCGCAGTCCACACCACATCTGCAATACCGGAAATATTTATTGCATCCCTCCAATATTAGGCAGGGTGGGGCAATAACTCTGTCCACTTTGAATATTGCCGTTATTTGTAATAATATGAGAAAATGTTATATACAAAACTTACACGGTATAGAGGGGGGCATATTCTAACAAAAACATTTTCTGCGTGGGTGAAGGCATAGAGGAGATTTCAAGGTCATCTCTATTTTTTTTAATGGAATGCTATGTTTTTTTTATCGCGATGTGGTAGCCGGTGTTGAGACAACTTCAGCGAGCTATCATTGAAGGTCATGCAAGGTCAAATGTGGTAGTAAAACAAAGTTTCTTACATTACTGGCGAACGATATGCACACTTTATACGAAGTAGGTTGGGGACTTTATTAGAAAATATACCACTAAACGTTCGCCAAATGATGTGGTTACAGCACAGGTGTCCAGAACATTATGGTCGGAGAGTAAGAGATGCACTGAACGAACTTTACCCAAATAAATGGTTTGGACGTGGAGGATTAGTTTCTTGGCCACCTGGTTCTTCAAATTGAACCCCATAAAATAGAGATGACCTTGAAATCTTCTCTATGCCTTCACCCATGCAGGAAATGTTTGTGTCAGAATATGCCCCTCTTTATACCGTGTAAGTTTTGTATATAACATTTTTTTATATTATTACAAATAACGGCAATATTCGAAGTGGACATAGTTATTGCCCCACCCTGTATACGTTATCACTTGTACCTCTCTTATTATTAGCACACTACCTTGACCAAAATGAATTGACACGAATCATTTTATCAATCATAGTGCTATGATAATTGTGCGTACAACCGAAATTTTAGAGTATCGCAATAAATATTTCTATTAATGTCTATACATTTTATTCCTCTCATACATTTTAATATTCAATTTAAGTTTTTATGAACAATATAATCGACAGCTATTTTCTAATTGATTTTCTGATAGCGACAAAAGAACGATGAAAATTTTATTTTGAAGAATGCACCAAATCCTATTGAAAATCAGCATTATAGGATTACCCATTCTTGGTTCCAGAACGTCTGGCGTCTCCCAATTATCCCGAAACTTTTGTCCTTCCGCCTCGGATGGCCCTCGGCCTCGGTCAATACCTTTCCTCTGCTCGGTTCCTCGCGAAAGGAGCACAAAGGAGCGGGGCTGGTTCACGATGGACCTACGATGCACTGATTAAAAATTATCACCCATCGGCTACAAAAGGGGCACTTTCCTTGCTTTACGCTTGCCCTCTCATTTCCTCCACCGCTTACTCGCTTTTCCCCATGTGCTTCTTCTCTCTTTCACTTTCGGGGGTCCTCTCGCTATTTTTTTCTTTCTTCTTCAAGTGACTTCCCCTTATTTATCTCTGCCGGGTCCCCCGAAAGCTAAACACGCCGCGGTCGACTTAGCGACCGGAGAAACTTTACCGAACGAAGCAACAGTTACTGCGGCCTGCAAAAGTTTTCGTAGGGGGTGTAAGCTGTGGAGAGGGAGACACCGTTGCGGATAAATGAATGCGTTTTGCCTGTTAAAATGACATATTTCGTGAATCATTAATGTCAGAGGTATGGTGCCGCTCAGATGTTTGGAGCACAGTTCATTCTTCATATAAGATGTAAATTTTTAGGTGTGCTTATGTATATTTTATTCAAATTATTACGCACTCTAGAAAATTTTTTAAATATGGATTATGATGAATTTTGTAAGAAAAATACATCGATCAGAAATTTATTTTCTTCATTAAACCTCACAACGTAATGTGGGTCCGTTTGGATGATAGTGCATGTCAGAATTGGAAAAATGTAATCTAATTACAAAATCCAAGTCAAAATTGCAAGACAATTACATTGTAATTGCAGTTTAGATTTTGCAATTAGATTACATTTTGCCCAACTCTGGTGCATGTGTCCTTGGTAAATGCACTTTTGAACATTTTATAGGGAAAAACCGGTCCCAGTCAAATTGGTTTAACTTTTGTTATGTTGTAGATTTTGGACTCCTGAACAGGAATTTCTATATGCTAGACCGCTAAGTTGTCTAATTTTGGTGTTAGAGCTCTTTGAACTAATGTGCGGGTTCCTTTCTTTCTGAGTTGGTCGTTTCGTTACTTGAATTAGTAGAACTAATGACTTAAAGTAGTTATTAAAAGCTTTAGAGTTGGATGAAGTTCTTGAAAATTCGGGATAAATTAACCCAATCATTTCCGTCTGAGGGTTGGGGAATTTTTCTGGATTATCCTTTGGGCATATACATATCCCTGAAAATGAAAATATTTTTTTGCTAAGAAAAATGGAAATGTACTTTCCTTATTACAACATTTACTGTGTATAAACGACAATTCAAAATTTCAAATTACATAAAGGCCATGCAAATCAGCTAAAAAAATGCAACTCTGATTCATATTACCACTCATAAGTATTTTTTTAACTACATCTGTTTCATATTGCTAAATCTGTGTCGAGCTGTTTCAAAACAGCAATCTTTCTTTATAATAGTGGCCATAAAGTTAGGAAAATTCGTGACTACGCTTTGAGACATCTCAAAGCACTCTCTTTTTATCTCACGACAGACATTAACTAATTACTAAAATTCTACGGCACACCAAAAAATATATTATATTTTTTCGCCGATCTGACAAAATAATATATATTTGTGACTGATTTATAGAAAAATAATATCTTTTTCGGTTTTTGTTCCAAAGTGGCAATAACATAGGTGACACTTAATGATATGCAAAGAGAATTCTGTTCAACTTCGTTTTGAGAAATCTTTTTAACATCTCGTTTATTTATAATACTTTGTAGTAAAAACATAATATTACTATGGGCCCTGAGAGTAAGTCGGGGAACGCATGTGTTCTTGGATAAGGTACTTCGCAAGTGGCCAGGAAAGTTATCACACTGACTGGAAGTTTTTTTGTTGTTGGTACGCAATGTTTTTTTCTGACTATTGCTGCCAACACCATATTAACTTGTATTAAAAAATCTAAAAATTTTGGACGCACCTGTGGACCTCTCATGGCACACTGGCTGAAAATTGGTGCTCCACAAGTTTCTCTATTATTATTACTAAAATATGATTTTTCTGTGTAGTTTCCTTATTGAAAAAATAAAATTTGAAAATTCATCGAGTACGCATGCGTTCAAAGTACAAGTGGCTAATGTGTCTGTTCATTACATGCTATTTCCACTTGTAAGAAGTACTGATGATGAAGCATACAGATATGCATTATATTCTATTGATCACTTTGTACCAAATTATAAATAAAAATGAGTAATATTATCTCACGTCAACGTCATCATTTATACTACAGAAATTAAATAAAAATAATCAGTTATTTTTAATTCGACGAATTTTCAAATTCCACTTTTGTGATCGAAGCTGTATACATAAAAATACGTTTTTCATTTTCGATTTGATTTTACACGTTTAACACGTTGACTGCCACAGTGAAAAAGGTTGTACGTATCCAGACACACTGTATTTCGTTTTTTAAATGATAAATTGTCGAAAATATATGCGTTTAGTTAATAGAGGCTGTTGGTCTTGTTTTAAATTATATTGCGATATTAATTTTGCGCAAAAATTTTCTGACGATATTGAAATAATCCAGTCTTTTTGCATTGTACGTGTCATCCATATTTGGGTGACGTAGCAGTCAAAGTGTTAATAATAACGTCCTTCCCGGTTTCACTATTAACGAAGAGTTGTTCTGTATAAAAGTAGAATTGAAAATCGGGCTGCACCAAGATGCCTTACCTCGAACAGTTAAGGTTGTCCTCACCTGTCAGAAAATCGAAACTTTTTTATTATAATGTAGACAGAAATGATCATTTCGTGTGTTCCCATCGAACGCTCATAACAGCGGGATTCTTCAAATGACTCGCGCAAATTACGTTGCTTCTCTTCTATCACAGAGTCACATTAAGAATTGATCACTTGAATCGCGAACACACGACTGCCGTCTGCCGCGACGTGATTCGAAACTTCAAAGTCCACTCGAATGGCTGACTTTTACGTTCCTACAAGATGATTACAATGTTACGGTCTGGCCGTTGACGATCCCTGTTACTGTCTGCTTAAACCACTGGCGCACAAACTTACGCGACGTTGCATTCAAAAGGGGCCCGTAAACGTAAAAGTTCCCCTGAATCACGTTACACTTTCCCGTCTTATCGTCGTAACGGATAGTCTTTACTTGCCATGAATCCAATTGGTTGGATCGTGAACGATTTATGAATGATAAAATTATTTCTGTAAAATGATTTGTACCTGGAGGTTCACCAAAGATCGGCATTCGTCGTGCTTAGATTGCGTGTGTTTATGCAAATTCACAATTCATATAAAGATTTTGACGTGGTAATTGAGTAGGTATTGGAATCATTTCGAAATTTGTTTACATACCGTGTTTAGTTGGATTGTATAAAACTTTTTAATATCGAGCTTTCGACAATCGTGTATGCTATAAGTACATAAAATTTGCAGTTCAGTCCTGCTAAGGACGCTATGGGAGTTATCTATGATTAACGAAGTTGAAATCAATTAGCACTTGAACAATCGACAGATTTATGATTGAATCAATTCTATAACAAGAATGCTTTTTTTAACTCTATTTTTTTCGTAAACATTACTACTAGTTCGATTGGTATAATTCCATTTACGACTAACATCAAAAATACAATAATAGTGTTGACAGTAAATTTTCTCGTTCAGATATTTAGTAATTTAGTATTATACTATATCATAATAAAAGTAAATTGACCCCATCAGATGCTGTCAATTTGTTAACACATTCACTGTTTTACTGTTTCGATTGTCCCAGCAGCGTTCAATTAGATCGCAGGATTACATTTTTGTAGCTTAATTTATAAAAACTGAAAGTACAGTGAATTTGTCATTACACTATATTAATTTTCTTTACTTTAGCGAGTTCTGCACATCCGGGTACACTATAAGAAGCATTCGGTTACCTAAATTACTACATACACAACCACTTATCAACATTTCCCCATTTACCAAAAGAATGTTTAATGTTTCGACTGTAAATTTTTCTCTGGGCATTTTACTTTTCTTATTGGCCGTACTATAAGGAAAACCATTTCTATAAAGAAAGCCTGAAAAATTTTCGAATAAACTGAAATCAGTATGGATAGGTAAACGTTAATGAGCGGTTAGTTTACGAAAAATAATAATGAATAATTAACAATTAATAATAAATAATAAATAATAAATAATAAATAATAAATAATAAATAATAAATGATAAATAATAATAATTTAATTGGTACCTTAAGATTACAAATTTTTGATAATCACTATAAAGGATTCACGCAAACAAAGCCGAATGAAATTTACTCAGAACTCTATCCAATTCTGATCGACATCCGACGCAAAACAAGCGTAACGTGCTTTTTAATCGATACAAAAATGGCACGAAACCTCGATACCAATTCCTCCGTATGGATATACACTCGGCTCGATCTTTTCGGATCGATTCTTCCTTTCGGACGTATACACGAATACGCCCATCGGCATTCACGAGCGCCGGTCACGAATGGGGCCGTGGCTCGCGACGTGATTCGCACGTATCGTTGCCCTCACGATAATCCCAATGCCAGTGAACTTTCAATCCCGAGGAAGCTTCGGGCTAATCTACGCTGAATTCTCGCGTCCCGGCCGATAGGCCCCTCTGTATACCCCCTAATTGTAACTGGTATGATCCTTACAATCGCCCGGTTAAATGTAATCGGATCGTAAGCATTAATCGAACCGACTGCCATCTTTGATTTTGTTAAGGACGAACACTGTTAACGTAGCGGATAACTACATTTTATTTAAAACAAGTATTACAAATAAAAAGTATTACGTAAATTAAGAATTTTTAAATTCCTTAGGCACTCAACAATGTAATTTTATTTTAAAGCTATATTTTGAACAAAAGCAGCGATGTAAGAAAGAACCAGGAAGAACTAGTAAATTTTATTATTTATTCTAGTTTCATTTGCGACCTTGCTATACATATATGTATGTACCATTTATCATGCATGCGTTAAAAAAAGTTCCGTAACACTATGCTGTGTATTCTTTCAAAACCGTATTTGAGTAACTGTATTTTGTACACATATAGTAATTTATTTCAAATTTCCCGCGAAAGAATTGTATGTTTAGTCAAGTTTTACCTTTCAGTAAATTTTTGAATGCTTCCTCTATAAAGTCTTCGTTTGTTTGAAGCAAGATGAGAAATTTCAAAATTTCTTGCAGAATCTTACTAAAAGGGTTAGGTTTAATATTCATTTACCATATTTAGCTATACCGCACGCATTGCCCATTTTTATTTATATATTACTTTCATTTTTCTATTCTACGTTTCTCTTTTATTTCTCTTCCTTACCGCGAAATTACCTTACGATGCGCAACAGAGTCCAGTTATTATTATCGCACTGCCGAACGCGTCCCCATTTCATCACCTTAAACTTAGTCTTCCGTTTAATGTTCCCGATGGATGTTATTCATTTCATCGAAAATAAAGTTTCGGGAAGTTGGCAGCCCGGAGATGTATTTTAAGAATGTCTGACCCATGATGTGGAAGGACTCACTAACCGTTGGAATGTCTTCGGCGTGGAATTATCCTCTCGGATTGAAATGAGTTCTGGGAATTGGGGTACGAGAGCTGGCTGGCTCCGGTACCGTTCCGGAGCCTAGGAAATTGATGGCTCCTCTAGTACACCTATACCTCGCTATACGGCCGCTCTTTATACGGCATTTCGCTATAACGGCCTTTTTTAATTATGGCACTTTTTCGATTTACGGCCCACAATGTTTCGTTATACGGCCAAAAAATATGCATTTTTATAGGAAATAAAAAGAATAAAATGCTTTATGAACTAAAAACTATATTATTTTATAAAAAATTGGAACAGATGCAATTGAATTTGTATGGGTTTGTATCAAAATAATTGATTCGTTGTACGACTTATGGGCAACTTTTCCGGAACGTATCTAGGCCGTAAAGCGAGGTATGGGGTATGGGGGATTTGCTAAAAACATTTCTTCCTTTTTTTAATCGGAACATTTTTTTAACCGCTGGTTGAAGGGTATGATGGGACAAAACGTTTTCCCGCGGGAAAACAGCTGAAAGTGCATATTCGGTGACACCTTATCCAGGTGGCGAACGTAATATTCAAGGCGGAGGGAGCCATAGCGCGATTTGGCAATGCGCGTCCACCGCCACCTGATCGCACTATAAAAATCTTATCGGTGATCTTCGTGCCGCTCGGGTGGGGACGTTTAATATTAATGTCTCCTCTCGCGCGGTGGTAACCTCGCATCCTTGCACACCGGGTGATACGGAAAACGCAACCCTATACAATTAATGTGCGCATCATGTTTGTGTTTTTATTCAATGTATCTATCAATCTGGGCACAGTAATGATTAATTTTCTAGGAACGCTCTTATGTGTTTCGATTAGATACATTTTACATAAACAGGCACGCTGTTTTCAGATATAGAGGTTATCATCGAAATGATGGTAAAAAATGAGTAAAAAATATATGATATTTTTTGTGAGGAGTTTTATTTTCGAAAAAATGATGTTTCATGAGGATTACATATTTTATACTACTTTGTTACCTTTTAGTAACATAAATAGTGTATTGAGCATTAATACAACTCAAATATTATTTGTTCTAGAGTTTCAGTACTTATAACTAATACGTTTAGTAGGTATTGTTCATAATATTATATTATGAAGTAGCGTAAGTTAATATTCTAATATTATGAACTAATAAAAAGTGAAAAGTTATATTTAGATAATATTGCACAAAAATCGGCGCTATAATTAGTTTTTATGAACTAAGCAATTTAAAATTAACAGAAAGTATTTCTATGAAATCACAACATTGAAATTCATAAAACGCTAGTGATACATCGAATGGATGAAATTCAGCGGTTTGTTCTTCGAAATTCCCACTACGTTCATTTAATTCGTATGACTTCTACGTATAACTGATTGTGAGAGTCATTTCGCTTAGGGACTGTCCGTACGAGGGATCGTTGCACGCAAAGGTCACCGTGTAATTTGCGAAGGAGCAAACATTCTTCTAACTGCGATAATGAAATTCAAACGATACATAAGTCTCGTAATGGGGACCAGAGGAATACGACAACGGCTCTATTAAACAAACAAATTAACCTTTTTCTGTAAGAGAGACTTGGGCAAAGTAACGCTTCAAAGCCACTTAATCTATAATAGATGATTATAAAAACAGCTGAAATTCATTATTATGTACACAATTTTTCCTGGTTATTGTAATATCTATCTCTATTATATTGTCTGTAAAGTAGGAAGTAAAAATCTGTTTATTTTTTAAACATACGTCGCCTCTGAAACCGATTATATTACATCTGCATCTATTATTCCACTGCGTTCATTAATTTCAACATACATATATACATATTATATTTTATATTTTCAAAGCTAGCAGTAGATGGTAACCAACATTTAATAATAGGTATTTTTATCAAGATTACGACGCAGGGCTGTGTATTCCGAGCTACAAAACATATTACACGTGAAACAATTATTAACGCATTTGAACAGAATACTTCAGCTGACTTTTTATTCATAACAAGTAATCGAGGAAACATAAATAGAAAATTCAGTGTCAACCACCGATTACTATCATGGCGGTGAAAGTGTTGAGAACACATCAAACAATTTTTTCATAGTCACGTCACAAATATAGAAGTAACTCAACGCTAAAACTACCAATCCCATTGTAGCGACGAATTTCAGATTCCTTGTAACACTATTACTGGTACGTTTGTCAGAATATATGTTTGCTGTTAATTTATTATACAGTTTATAAATATACTACATCATATTATACAGACTCCTCCAAATAATTAGAGGATCGCTACTGTGGGCAGTGCTGGTACGCCAACCATGCGAAAAAAAGCAAATCCGAAATACTACAGTTTGATTAACTGTATGACGATTATACTGCGGATTTTATGCATTTACAGCCTATAGGGGTCTGTAAAATACAGTAAAGGACAAAGCTTTCATCAGATCCAATAAGTTTTCTGGTTTATTCGGAACCCAAATATGATACTTGAGAAAAGAAAGAAATTCTTACATTTGCTCTTCTCTGTATGAATTGCTTTAGAAAATATCATTTTGCATAAAAATTCGCAGTTAGTTTCATTAGCAAAGGCGCGTAGAGTGACGCGTAATGGACACCCGGTAGAGAATGTTAAAGACGAGCATGTAGGAGAACCGTGCACCAGGTAACAACGTCCCATATCCCCCAGTATAACGTATGATCACCACATGCCCGGGCTGGTATAGGAGTTTAATTGGTGGTAATATGAATCCGCGTAATATAAACCGCCATCAGTCTCTCGACAAGGAGTGTAAGGGAGCGAGAGAAGCCCGGCGGAGGCGAAAAGAAATGACAGAAATGAGAAACGACGGGGATCGGGGACGGAAACGATGTCTCCACCTTCGTAATGCCGACGACTCTTTTTATCACTGTCGCGAAACACGGTGTCCTTTGAGCGTCCCGAGTCAGCGGGGCTGCTCGAAAAGCGAAAGTAACGGGGAGCAATTTAGATCGAACCGATCGCTTTGTCGAGTTAAGAATTAGGTGTCCTGTATCAGCCAGACCGGACACAGAGACGTGGGGAGTGCTAACAAGGTTTTTAAGCGACTGCAATTTCAACCAGATCGGTTCGGTAGGCTTTTATTTAAACATGAATATTTAGACTTTGCACATGTGAATTTTAATTCTACGCTTTTACGCTTCCCCTATCTCATTTTCAAATACACTTTGGAATCACCTTCATGTTATTTTTTTTAGAGGTACTGTGTGGGGTGGGCCGTTCCTGGGGGCTCGAAGTTTTGCCCTCTTACTGGTAGTGCTTGATAGATAATTGTCGTATTACCTGCAAATCAAATAAACAGAGTTAATATCATTGTAAAACCAGGGGAAAATTTTCAAAAACCCAGTCATGAACGTTGGAATCAAGTTCACGTTGAAATTAATATTTTAGGCTTACAACAGTTGTAAGATCTCACTATCCCGTTTTGGGCAGACATAAGCAATTATATCAGGTCATTTTATAACTAATGTCGTTTTCCATCATAGTCGATAGCGAAGCATTAAATCGAAGCAGAACGCTTCAACGTCAACCATCCAACTACGGAAGATGTAGCAAAAAGGTTGGATTATAGCAATAGTACTGTGTGTTGACATTTGAAACAAATCGGAAAGGTATCGTGACTTGGAACATGGATTCCGCATGATTTGTCAGTGACGAACTGTATCCAGCAACTGAGCATTTGTAGTTCACTGTGAGACCAGTTAAGCAATCGTCTTATACTTAGCAGTAGGAAGATTTTGCCCTTTTACTATTTATACCCATGCATCGTTCGACGGGGGTTAAAACAATGCCCTTTAGCTTATATACATATAAAAATATACATTACAAAAAGAACTGTACTCCAGATTTAATCCTCAACGATGTTATTGTAAAATTGTTGCTTTGGGGATTAACGATACACATTTACGGTATATTGTAATTATTAACGACAACCAATAACAATTCTACTGTAAAAAACTGTCCTTCGCTAGATTTCTTTTTCTTATTATAATCATGGTAAATTGTACCTGTAATACGGACAACCGAGTACTCGCAGCACTCGATAGGACCTTAAATCTAAAAAGAAGTGCTCGGCCATCTAACCCCCAAGTCTCAGCCGGAGACACATCGAAGTTCGTTGACTTCCGACAGTCGTAACTCTTGCGATCGCAAGATAAATACTCGAGTAGAAAAAGATTCCGAGGCGTTTACCCCAGGGGAGCCGATCCGACCATCTCTCAGAGTCCATCTTACCGCCCTCCAACTTCCATACGACCCCAGCACATTTTCTCTAATGTATTCACAAATCTTCCTTCTAGCGCGACGTTATCATTCTCCGAACAGCCCCGAGCATCGTTTCGGCGTCGTCGATGTGTTCGTGACCTGTGTGTGCGCGCGCGCGACAACGCGAATAGGAGCACGCGCGCGAGGCCGCTTCTTCTTTCTTCCCTTCGAGTGAAGGGTAGAATTCATTTCGCGGCCCAACGCCCCCGTCGCCAGCTAGCAGCGCCGTTCGATTGCTTCGATTATCTTTACCTTATTCCTCGAAGCTCACCCCCCACCTTCCACCTAACTGCCATCAGCCACCTTGACCCGGCGATCCTCTTTTTCTCTCCTCGATCCTCGATTCACCATTCCCCGTTTCAGAGCGTCGACGGCCGACTCGGATCGGTCGCGACTCCTCCATCGCAATCCCCAAAGCGTTCTATACCCACCCTAGAAATCTATTCTTCGGGGGTGCAGGTGCCCCAAAATCCCGGATAGCTCTCTCACCTACACGTCGAACGGCTGATTCTTTCGTAAATGTCCCGCTCGAGTGACGCAGATAGCGAGATCGAGAATAGGGTTGAAATAGAAATCGAGAAACGAATGAGATCCGAAAGTGGGGGTCTGGAAATTAGGGTTCTTATGTCAATCGTAAAATTCTTGGATCACTGTTTGGAGATACTTGTACGCTTATTTAATCCCGTGTTATTTTACTCTGTGATGTTTAGTGCATTTTCGCAGGTACGGGGTAGTTTTAAGACATGGAAGACTCATGTTGAAATGTTCGTGTTTGTAATCGTGTAACGATAAAATATTGCCGAGTCTGATTAAATGAGTATATCTTATCGATAGTACCTACATCACACTGTCGACCACCGAAACGTCGTATTACAGTCGGTTAGTGTCGCAATTAATAATTGTTATGCTGGCTCAAGCATTTTACGAAATTTTGGTAGATCCAGTTATCAATGTTCAATGGATGCCATATTCGAATACGAAACGAAATATTCGACATAAGTTCTTAGTTTAATAGAACAATAATTAATTACTTATCGCTTGATAATTAAGTATGAAATGTTTAGCCGATGTAAGGTATTCTCTGACGAGACAATCATATTATCTTATTTAGCATAAGAAATTTCTGCAGAAGATCTAAGGCAATCCTTACAATAAAGTAAATAAGGAAGTCGCAGTATGTTAAATAGGTATAGTGGATGAACTTTTCAATAGACTTTTCAGTATAAATAATACAAAAAGCGAACATTGCAAAACTATCACTTCATGTCTTTGAGAATTAAAATAAATTATATGAATATATTTAACCCTCTAAAATCTGCCTTTACTTAAATCTCAGAAGAATGATCTAGAAGAAATCACTTTATAAACCTATTATTGTATAAAACTAATTTTTCAAATTACAATAACATACAGAATCTGCAAAAGAAAATAGATTTAGTGATAATTAATACGTAGACGTATAACCTCAAAGTGCCAAGTGATTACGGTGGGTTAACCACCCACGAGGTATAAAATAATAATAAAAAATTTACATTCCACCATTACTTGGCACCGAAATGAGACAGAGCAGAAATTTATTCATAATCGACTCGCGAGGAACGCTCAGCTCCTGATCGTCTCTATAGTGTAAAGAATATCCGCCATAAGACTGCCAAGGGTAGCGGAGGAGGGGTTGAAATCGCGTCGTCATTCCAGAATATGAGATTTCCAGGAGTGCTGGTAGAGGGGCTGCTTGGTGGCAAGAGGTCGGGGGCTGTGAGAGACGAAGCGAGACGGTCCAAGAGCGTATTTGCGAGCGTGTGTCGGGCCGAGACGGGCGTTCAGGGGTGGATATAATGGGCGCAGCGGGGCGAGGGGGGGAAGGGCTCCTCTATACGTAACGTGCACGTAGCGCATAAGCAGACGAATCTAGTACACGGAAAAAAGCGCGTACTCGTACTCGGGAAAGCTGCTCCTCGGAGGGCGGACATTATTGGATTCTGAGCATTCCCGGAGTTATTAAAATTCGAAGCAAACCGCGGGCAAAAGACGGGAATATGCGGCCAGAACGAAAAATCCCCCGTCGAGAAGGGGTAGGGGGTGAGACGTCTGTCGAAGAATATTAAAGTCTCGATACCCCCGTCGACGTTCTTTTAAGAAAAAGACGATGGTCTTCCTGTAAATCTTGCCCGCCGCTGCCTCCACTTTCCTTCCTCGGTTTGTTAACCACGAGGAGCGACTTTTTCGCCTCGATAATTTTAGTCGAAGGGGGAACGTTGGCAATTCGAATGTTATGTCGGAGAAAGTTCGTGTTATAAATACGCACGAATTATTCGATTCGTGTTACTATTATGCAGATATACAAGTACATCTATTTACGGTGTCGAGAATTTGAATTCTTATGCAAATTTAGAGTTTTTCAGATTATTTCATGAGCACTGGAATTCAATGTAATAGGTTTATTCTATAATTTGTATTGTTTTTCGTTTGACTTTCCGGAAGTATGTATGTTTATAAGTATTCGGGCGGTCATCGAATGTCACGCAAACTTGAAAGATCATTATAAAATTATTGATGGTATTCAAATCATATTGTCTGGAAAATATTAATGTTTATGCAAAATTTTTAAATTATCACATTTTCCTCAGTTCACAAATAAACGGGATGTTTCCGTAAATTCACAGTTTTACGCAACGATTTATTAAAATGACCGTGACAAATTTATTTCCTTTGCCAGATCATTTATTATGTCAAGTATAATATAAAAATGTAAGGGTGCTTTATTAAAGTTTTTGTTTTATTCCGTCCTGCAAGTTAAGAAATCCTATAAATGCATAAACATGCGCAGTTTAATTATAACAAATGCCCTAATACTTATGGACGGGAGTGACTGCAAAATTTCTGTGGGAAGATGATTATAACAATGAATAATTGAAAATAACCGTAAAAATGTGAAGATGACAGTCTTTTCGGAAGGACCTGATACTCAATTCTTTCACATCAAAGCGCCTTTAAAAGAAATAATCAAATAGCATAAATATTTTATGCAAAAAAAAGAAATCAATTTCGATAGACATGTTTTGAACAACATTTTCATAAAAACATGGTAAACAATCATTCATTGCAGTTAGCGTATAGATTCAATAAATGCATGATAATACTCGATTATAAACAAACCCCTTTTATTACTTTCGTCGTGCTTAGCATCTTTATTGTAACTTTTTAACCTTATGCATTTCTTTATTCCTGCATATAGAATATACATATTGCTGCTGCTTGGTAATTTCATTTTGAAACACTCTACATAATTATCATACCGTATTCAACACAATAAAATTATTATCCTAACAATAAATAATAAATAACAGAAGAAATGTCTATCAAATTGTGATATTTTTCTGTTAAAGTAATAGTAATAAAACTAAGAGTATTTGATCTGTGAACAACACAAAATATAGACCAATACAAATTTTCATCAGACTAATTCCTTGAAAAGCAATCGTTATATGGCCACTATTTTATCAGCCGTCTCCGCCCACCCTTAGCCGATGCTATCTGGCTCTATTATCAAATCAAAATGATCAATCATCAGGGTCAATAACAAATACACGGCAAAAGTGGCTTTCTCGCCGATGTGGCAAACACAAAAGCCGATAGACGGTTTTCAAGAGGGTCCGGTGAAAGGCGGTAGAAGTCACCGAGGGCGGATTTAGAGAGGGAAAAAGGTGGTGGCTTGTTCTCAAGCCTGGCCAGGGGTGTCTATCGTACGTGGGCAAATACAGGGATCACCAACGTAATCTGTATAATCGCTCGTCGGTCATCGATCATGTTTTAACAATAAACTTAATATGATTTTGCATCAAACTGCCTGGAAAGCTGGACAAGCCCAATACGAACGTTTCAGGCGATCCCTTGATACGCACACGGTTTATGTAACAAAGGAACATCTATTTCCGCGGAACTTGATTTTCATCTTTGTCTGCGCCAACGAGACATTTCATGCAAAACGAAATATTATATAGTAACATACAAGTACGCATATACATATGCATCCATCAAATTAATACAATTTTCAATGGATAAATTTAGAAAATTAACTGAAGAATTTTTTTATTAATTGGGGAGACATTTGCAATGAATTATAAACAATTTTAGTAAAGAGCTACCATTTAATTTTCTATTTCGTTGATCAAAAGGATGACAGAGATACTTTGCGCGAAATGGTACAAGACAGTGGATAGGATATGTATTCGAATACACGCAGTATATAAAAATAGCTTATTTTATCAAAATTTCCATTAGCTCAATCTGTCTTAACAACAAAGAAATCTTCAAAATAATGTATTTTTCCGATTTTCTACTATTTACTCTGTTGAATACATATTTATCACGAAAGACCTGACTATGCAAATATTTTGTTTATCCACTGTCTTGTAAATATCCCCAAACGTACAACCATATTTGTACACTCAGTGAAACGATCGACATTCACAACGGCTCCGTTCAACCAAACGAAATAAGACCGTCCCAAAAATCAAATACCCGGTCTTGTAGTCTAACGAACAAATAAGAATCCCTTCCGCGTGTTACGTTTTCCGGTGCATTAGTCACGCACAATACTTCCGGCGAAGGAGGCTCGCTAATGGTACGCGACCTAACGAGACGCAAGGAAAAAAGGCAAACAATTTTCCCGGTGTGCCGGCGAATATCAATAAATTAAACGCGGGACCGCATTCGCGTGCAAACACAGACCAGAGCTCGCAAATAAAGCGTAAGGGACTAAGGGTATATTCTCGGGGAACCGTTGTAAAAAAACTGCCTTTTTTTAGGATCTTTGTAAAAGAAAACCTTAACACATAGAGTAAACAATCAGTTCGGGGTTTATTAATATACATTTTAAATTATGGAAAAAAAATATTTTTTTTTAGTTATTTTGTTTAATATTTACTGGAAAAGCCAGTACGTGACGGTAACAAAAAACGGATGCCGAAAAGGTGTGTATAAAATCTCGAGAACCACTCATCTGAATTCAAAAATCCAAAGATTTTCACAAAACTTATAGGGGTGGTTATCGTATCAAGCTGAGTCAGCAGTTTTTGATTAACCAGTACATTTTCTATTTAACATTTTTTCTGGAAAGATTACCTATTTTTGGAACACTTTCACAGAAGCACGTACCAATCAGCGAGTTTTCATTATTTTTCAATAAAGGTGTTTGACACGATTACCATTCCTGTAAGTATTAAGAAAAACTTCGGTTTTTTAATTTTAGACGTGCGGATCTCGATATTTTGTGTACACATTTTGGCCATCCGTTTTTTTAGTAATGTCACAGTCATTGCTGATTTTTGCAGTAGATATTAAACAAAATAACATAGAAAAAATTTGTCATATCCTTAAATATAGATTGTTTACTCTGTGTGTTACAGTTTTCTTTCAGCAAACTCCTAAAACAAACCGTTCCTTTACAGCGGTTTACATGAGAATGTACCCTTAAATATTGGGTCGATGTTCGAATACGTGAACGTCGAAACAAGGAACGGAAGAAAAAAAAGTAGAAAATTACAAAAAAAAACAAAGAAACGAGCGGCTTTCCGATTCCGTTTGATTTTTGGTTTGCATTGCTGTTCACCGGCCCGGAAGGAAAGCCTTTAGAGAGTTTTTCCAGCTGGGAAAGCTGCTCGAATATTCCGCGTCCTCTAACAGGGAGGAGGGGCGGTTCTATTCAATCCTCTCTTTCATTTCCGTGATTGCTGTTTTAAATAATTGCATCTCTATACCCACCACCCTGCCGTCACCCTATCTCGACTCGTTTGTGCAAAATATTTGGGATCGACCACGCCCGTCTCAGTTACCCCATTCACCCCCTCCCCCTGCCCCCCGCACGGATACGTGGCCGTGTTTTTCATTGGTATCCGGATGGACCTCGAGAACTCGCGATTTTTAATTAAATGCCGGCCACGGCCGTATCGATGAAAAGAAAATTCTGGCAACCGATCGCGCCGCGACACGCTGCCAAACGGGGATTTATAAAATTGGCTATCAGCCGGCTCGCGCATACATGTGGACCGATACAGAAAAAAGTCATTTGCGGGATTGAAAAAGTGATTCGATCGGTTTCCTGTTTGCGTGAAAATTTCATTCGACCCCTTGGATATTTTACGCTCTGAGAGACGAAGAAGGACGCAACGAATTTAAGTTTCTGGAGGATGATCGTCAGGTAATGCTTGGATGAAATTTCGGCAACCCTGGGAAATTAGAAGCTTCCAAGGGACCAGCTTTTGGGTGTTATGCCCCTCGTCACTGGATATTTTTTAACGAGCTACCACGGAGGGAAAATATCATATTTCTATGAAGGCTCTCCCTCTTCGTTAATTCCCCTTGAATTTCAGTCACCATCTCGGGTCAGTAAACGATCGATCGTCTTATTACCAACTCTCTTCTATTGTCTCCCGGCACCCTGAGGTTCGAACATCGGGGGAACTATTGGGCAAAATTTACAATCCCGATCGCAACGGCACCTACGGTTATTTCTGTCAGGTACGCGACAGAGCAGGTTTAAATTCTTAACGATTTATTGAGTTTTGTCATTTAGGAGTAACTATAATAAAAGTGAGTTGCAAGTATTTTACCGTAATAATGACTTCCTCTGGTAATTTAATTGTACGGTATGATTGTAAGTTTTGAACGTGTATAATAAAAATTGACAGTGTATTAGACCTGTTTAGAATATCATTAATAAATTATGAGAAGGGTCGCGTGAATCTTACCTTCCACAATTTCCATGGCCTGACGTCTAGATTTGAGAAATGATAGAATGACTGACAGTATCAAACGCCTTCTGAAATGTCCTATATAACGCGTCAACTTGGTTTGCATCCTTGTTTTGACACAGCGATGCTAAGGTTTGTCATTCTTGATTGTTAGAAATTTGTATTCTTGGATGATGGTAATATTCTAAGGTACTGACGATATCCTGTCAACCATTATGGCGTCCAGTAATTGTTGGTTGCATGACGTCTACATGACGTTTGTAAACATATCAAAACTATTCTAGGTACTTTGTTGACATATCTAATTGTTTTACCAATTATATTATATGTATTTTACTTTAAAGCATAACTTTAAAAAGCATTCGTCATATAAGTCACTTAAAGATGTCATAATATAAAATTAAATAAACGAGGATTATTACATTTATTACCAAGATAATAACGCGACAAATCATAATAATTAACATTTAATATGGTTGTTAATTAGAGTAAATAAATATAGACAACAGAATAACAGAAGCTATCTACATTACAATAGTACCCGTACGAGGTGTTACATTTTACTTAACTACTTGCAATGTATGTAATTAAAGAAGCGAGTCTTTATACATATTAATATAGAATCTGTTTAATTTTGTTCTAGCCACTCTGAACGTTAACGATGTTAATATACAGGGTGAGTTATCCGATATTACCATTTTGATTTACGTCAATATTGTTATTTGTAGACAAAAATGGATTAAAGTAAAGTTGCATGGTTTGAAGACGGGCATTAGATGGATCAAATGAAATTGTTCTGTGTTGAGTCATTTCGGAAATTTGCAGGTGTCCTTTGATTTGTTAAATGAGAACATGTACCCAGAAAAAGTCCGTTTGACCCATCTTATGTCTTCCTTGAAACCAAACAACTTTACACTAATCTATTTTTCTGTACAGATAATAATATTTACGTATATTAAGATGATAATATCAAGTGTTCCACTCTGTGTAAGCATTTTAATACTACCATTTCCCCGTACATTTTTGTGGCGGTCAAGCAACATGAACCACCGTAAATAGTGTAATAACAAGACAACTACCATGGTTTATCACGGCTAAAGCCAATAAACTTAGAACAAGGTTTAACAAAGTAATAGAGCTTGAAACTCTGAAGCCAATGATATTTGTTTCAGACGTATATGGCCATTAGTTTATGAAATATTTAATGTTCAGTGCAGAGGAGCCTCCGAACACTCAAATGTTTCTTAAAAATTTCTTAACCTTTCAACGTCTACAATCAAGAATAATCGTCAGCAATGAATAAACATAGAGACATAGAAGAGACTGTCAAAAGATTTTATCTAGGAACACTGAACAATAGAAAAACTATGAATCATCGAATATCCATAGGATCACTGTCTCCACAGGCTGCGGTTCCGAAAAGGTCCACATTTCGATTTCAATGAAACCCGGCAAACTTTTCTCAGATATTCTCAAATGATCATACATAAAAGGATGTTTTGTAAAAAATTGTACTTTTCAATTGTGCCAAAAATCCTTTTACATATATTCATTTAGGAGTATCTGAGACAATTTCATGAAGTTTCATCAAAATCGAAAGTGTGAACCTTTTCGAAACCACATCGTCTCCACGATTCTCAAACTAACAGTCCACGATGCAAATGCGTGGTCGTAGGCGTCGTTCTTTACCAAATCCATGCCTGGGTGTCTCCGTTACACCGGAGATTACGACCGGTCAGGGTGCCGGGCGCGCGAGATAAGAAAGGAAGCAGAACGGCGCCGAAGGCGAGTGTCGCGCTCGCCCTACTCGATCTTCCGTCCGAGTGAAATCAGTAGAAAAGGAAAGTCCGATTGACAAGGCGGCGACAAAAACGAGACGTTCCGCGAAATCCAGGCCACCGTCGGTGGGGGGCGGATTGTTCGGAAAGCTCGCAAAACTCCGATAGGAGGACGCTAGAAAAGGGTGGAGGAGGGGAGTCGAGAGAACAGATGGAACGGGAGCGTCTCGTCACGTATCGCGCGGTGGCGGGCGGCGGCTGTCGTGTTTCGTGCGAACCGGCCCTCATGATTTGAGAATCGTTCGGTGGAAGCGGCAACGAGACGACTTCGCGAAAAGAAGAAGAGAATTGGGATGAAGAAGAAAAGCGTGAATGGTTGGCCAGAGGGGAAAGAGGAGAAGCAAAAGAAGAAGGCTAGAGAAACAGAGAAAGAGAAAGAGACACAGAGAGAGAGAGAGAGAGAGAGAGAGAGAGAGAGAGAGAGAGAGAGAGAGAAAGGGAAAGAAGCCTCGAGTGCTAAGCCCGATGCGAGAGTGGCCAGGCTAAGCCCAAGGCAGAAAGAAAGGTTTTATCTGCTCGCAGTTATTTATCGCTTTCCGTTGTAGCGCTGTCGTCGGGGCACGACCAATCAGAAGTCAGTATCCCCGGGTACCAGTCCGCGCCATCCGCATACATTATCGTGCGGAGCCTCGGCCATTGTCTTTTCACCGTTGTAAATCACATTTTATTCCCTCGCTTACGGTTTCGTTTTATTTATTTGTCGGAGAAACGTATCGCTACCGTACTCGTGGCCAAAGGGGCTCGCGCGCGCGCGCGCGCGCCAACCCGCTCGCGTTCTTTGCTATAAACCCTATAAAGCGCGCGCGCGCCCGCGCTGACACACACACACATGGGCAACATAACACACTGGCCCACGGGGCAGGGCGTGCGGGCGGGCACCGAATGAAACACACGCTTCCCTGTGAAATCCGTGTAAGGGGACACACAAACGCGTCCGGAGGATCCGCCGTGCCGCGACCCTCCTCGGGCTCGATCCTCGCTCTGTCTTTCTCTCGACGAGCAGTATATGTGTGTGACAGGGGGGTTGGGGGCAGCGCAACCATACGACTTCGATTTTTATTAAGCACCCGGACCGACCGATGTCCTCGTCCTCGTCGTTGTCCCCTCCCCCCCCCCCCCCCCACCCCATTTCTTACCTTTTTTCTTGCCCTCCACCGAGCGTTTCTTTCGAACCTTTTTTTCTGCACGCTTCGGAGAATAAAAGTGAAAGGATGCCCTCGCATGATTTACGGAAACGATGCTGATGAAGCTGCTCTCGGATACGTTTTGGAATCGCGAGATTTTCGAGTCGGTGCACTCTATTGATGTATTCGACAGCGAAGGCGGCGTAACTTGAGACCGATTTTATGCTACCTGTATGGTTTTTGCATATTGTCCTAGATGATGCGGAACGTGTTAGGGCTACTTGATCCAGGATGTAGACAGTCTTGTACTCGATCTTGTCTTGTATTAGGCAAAACCCATAGGGATTTACGATATCCAAGATTAAACACTTGAAACACCTTATTTACCTTAAAGATATGATTTTTTAATAAGTATGTGTACTCAAATATATATTCTTGGTTCTACAGCTCAATAAACGAATGAAAAATGTTGTTAATTTAGAATAATAGTTTACTGCATATAGCTGGACTTCACTCGTTATACATTTCTATTTATATTCTTATACTTTTCATTTTCATATTTTAACTTTTCTTTCTGTATTCTTTCCTTTCTTTCTACCTTTTTTCTGTAGCAACTTTATATATTTGGATATCAACGTTGATATATTTTGATATGAAAATATATCTAATATTTAACCGAGTATTGCTGTATTACAAATTAATAAGGATTTACACATTAAATATACACTACGTTTTTCTACTTACTCGAAGATATATTCACGAGTTTTAATTGGTCCTTATATTTTTCTAAGAAATCACTCTGTTCTCCTTTTAATTTCCAACCATGGCTTTAATTAATTATTACACAGATGCCATTGTAATCGTGAAAATATTGAAATGTCAATGTTGCATGACTCCAAAAAATATCGATGAAAACGCGTTGAAAGTTGAAAGATTTTACTCAGAACGACTGCAAAAGTAGAACGCTTTACTTAACATCCTTTATCGACCCACAATTTCATACGCGCACTTTGCGTCGCATGTTAATTACAGGTTCGTTACCTTACGCCTATACTTAACGGCTATACTTAACTACACACACAGTGTTGCCATTTAACCAAGGGGAAGTATTTTGCTCACAGAGATGTGAATCTGAATTTTTTAAAGCTCGAAAAGGAAAAAAGTACTCATTTCATTCGAGTTACTTCTTTTGTTATAATTTTCTATTTAGTAATTCAATATACCTAATTCGTTCGCTTCGTTTAATTGAAAACTTCTTCTATCCACACACTTATATTTCATATAGAAACGACATCTGACAAATTAGATCTACCAATAGGTAATCCACTCCAAAATAGCATATAACGTCCAATGACGCCTAGAAGACGGCTTAAAGGCGCCTTAGACCTAAAATAACCGTAAAATGGACGTCTTCAAGGCGTCGTGTGCTATCTGGGCTATTTCTTTTTAAAAATACAATTTAAATTTAAAAGATTTTTCTAACCTTCTCATCTTTCAAAATGGTGGCAAATATTCTAGAATGAGGATAAATATCACTGAAATAGCAGGTTTCTGATTTCATCGACCATAAGTACCTACCTATTGAATATGACAAACCATAGTGGATTATATTATTGATACACCTAGTACATTATTTTTAAGATTACAATGTTTATAATGTGCTTCTTCAAAAGAAGACTATGAACCATATACATTATAGTAAACATATAAACTATAATATTTTACTATAATTTGAATGAATAATGAATTTTTCATTATAATTTTCATTTTATACTATTCGTGCAATAATATCATAAGAAATATGTTCACTGGACTGCGGATTTTATGCTTGAATATGCAGAACATAATTTATTTAATAAACCCTTAATAAAGGAAGTAAAGTACTGCTCAATTTGTGTTTTCACAAATTTTCCCATAAATGTACGAATTTCCATAAAAACCCGACGTCTAATCATCTTTGTGCCAGAGAAGGCGTTTATAAATTCGACTCCCCGACGCCTTCGATCCAATTACAACGTATCATTCTTCGATACAAAGCTGACAATTCCGTGATCTGACAGCGAGGATAATAATAAAATATATTTCACAGATAACATTAACCGAATGGGAGCAATTCACCTTTAAAATATAAATTTTATATTCAGTCAACGTACTACTATCGACGCGTTTAATACTCTTTCACTGCTAATGTATAAATCTCGTGTATCACCAAAGTCTCCGCGTTCGCCATAAAACTGGACTCCGCGTGCCAAGAATGAAACGACAATTGGACTGCAATATGAAAACCACAAGCGTTATTATTGATCTGTACTACTTGAACGATCCAGTGCTCAATGTTTATTATTGTGACACACCGTTGCGGTGCGGGGCGAGGCGCAGGTCACAGTTTTCCAAGGCGAACAGAGTGAAACGGCTGTATAAAGAATTCTGCATACAATTCACAACGGAGGCGTCGGTTTCGAGGCGAGAGAGAGTCTGGCCTGCTCTGTAGTTTCTCCGAATCAGTTCAGAAATTATAATGACCGCGCGCGGCGACCACTTACGATTTCCGGGCGCGGATTTCACGGTGTACTTTCGAGTTAATCGAAGTTCTTTGGCATTAATGAGATCCTTCGGATGTCGATCGTGTCCTAGTTCTTTGTTCGAAATTATTTCGTGTATAAAAGTAACGTAATTTAAAAAGAAAAAAAAACGAAAGAATCATCATCAAGACCGAATAAAACATCAAATGCTTGTGATAGTTTCAGCGGTGCAAGTAGACCATGCAGGCCAGGTTCTCTCCCAGCCTCAGTCGCGTCCTGGCCATCAACAGGTCAGTAACAACGATAAATATTCAAATTTTTACGCGGAGTCCGATGGAAACACGGTAAAATGTATCTGTTTGTGCACGCTTTGAGTAGACTTGTTTTTCTGTGACGTGTTTAACACCTTACAGACTTTTTTTATTTGAAGCTATTTAGCGATACCGATGACGTATTTTATGTGGACGTTATCATTATTATATTCCTAGTAACACTTTTATTAGCTTCATTAATAGTTGGGTTAGACATAGAATACAATAAATAGAATATCCTTTTATTAAGTACATAATTACTCGAGCTGAAAGACATGAGATTTTGTGTTATAATATTAATTATTAGTTGTTTTATGCTTGTAAAGACTTTCTGAAGTAGAACATAGAATTAATCCTCTAATTAGTGTACAGTTTTAAATAAATGATAGTTATTTTAATTTTAAATAGATAGTTACTTAAGCTGAAAGACATGAGATTTATGTTATAATATTATTTATTAATTGTTTTATGCTTGTGATGATTTTCTAAAATAGAAAAAGAGTTAAACGTCTCATTAGAGTACAATTTTGAAGAAATTGTAATGATTTTAAATTTAAGTAGATAATAACATTATCAGATTTGTGGTCTTAGTCGTACAATTTCTTTTTGTATTAAAATATTAGTCAGTTACGAAAATATTCCTATTTAAACTGTTTTACTACAATATTTTGCATACGTGTCGTAATGACTAGAATCGCAATATTCTATAAGTTTTTACTTGATAATAAATATTTTATGCGTATATATTCTCGCTTAAATCCATTATGTATTCGCATATATTACTGAAGTAATTTTGTTAGGTGCCACAAAAGTTCAAATACTTGTTCATAATCGTGTTGAAAATCTGTACAAATAAATTCTCTATACGCGTAACACCAATGGAAATTCGCCACGAGTGATTACGACGCGTGAACGCAATTGTTTATTTAATCTGTGTCGTTGAAAGAGAAAGTTTGCAGACACGTTCGTGCCAGTTCTGATACGTTACGTGTGTCGTGGTTTTATCGGATATTCAATAGTAAGACGGCTCTTTAATTGTTTAGTTGGTTTAGCCTTTTGTCCCTAGAATGTTGTCATTTCACACAGAAACGTGTATTCAAACGAGAACTTCCGAAGAAAGAAAAGTTGTTCGGGCAACAAACGGTGACGGAAACTTCGAAAGTTTTTCTCTATATTACATCAAGTTAACGCCGTATGCATTGTCGAATAGTAAAAGCTTCGAACTGTTGTCAAATTTACTTTTGCAACAAACTGTGTTCCTAAAATTACTATAGTAGTATGTGATGTAATAAATTAAGTGTTATGAATAAATTAAACATAGGTATATTCAGAATAATATTGCGTACAGATGTTAGAGAGTTATATTTTTATTTTAATGTTTATCATAGAGTTATCTGTATCTAAGCAAGATATTAATATAAAAATAGATATCTTTATTTATGGGAAAAACACAGAAGGAGAAGGAAGCACTCGATCATTTTTAGACCTTGAGGAATATTTCTGGTTCCTGTAGTTATCATTTTCCTTGTTCTGAGAATTTGAATATTACGTGATACTATTTAGTAAATAGTATTTACACCGTATTTTACCATTTTCATCGTATTGTATATTCAATACTTACGTAGTTATACTCTAAGTGTAGATTGTAATTAATTTTATTTCGTATATACAAAGTACTTTCTCTTTCACATTGGGTATATAAGTAATTATGTTATTGATCATGTTATTCCGTTTGCTTGATTACTTTCTGCTAGTAGTAGTATTCGCTTGTAATTGGCTAATAAAATTATTATTTCTCACATATACTGTCCGCATTAGTAAAATTAAAGAAACAAATAGCATTAGTACACCCAGAATTGTTGAATAGTACAATTCAGCCATAAGTCCTTCTGATTATAAACAACTGTGTGGTTTACAACATTTATTGGGAAGGAAAAAATACAAAGATGTCGACAGCATAAGAAACTGAATTAAAAAAAAACACTTTAGATTTACAGTAACAGTGCAAAGGTTTTATCAGGCGTATGTAGAAACAGTTTGGCATAGAAGGTAAGTTGTATAATAGCATGACTTTGAAATGTCCTTCAACTCTAAATATTTTAAATTTATTTATAAAAAAATTACTCTAAAAATTTTGAATTCACTTATATAATTTTGAAAACACAATAACATGAAAGTTGAAATGAAAACATGTGCTACAAACATGATGACAAAAATGTGTATTCAATAAGATAAATTGACATTAAAAATTAGTAATGGAATATTACCGGTATCAATATTAAGAGCAATACTAGTAATACATCTCGTCAGCACCCAAAATAATTGCAGACAATGTAATTGCCTTATAAACACTTATAAGTACTATAAATTCGAAGATTTCTTTTACCATTAACTATTCGTTTGCGACATCGTGTTCACACAATTTTGTAATTTTACTTCCTCAATCCTTCGCCTTCTTTAATCCTTTACAAACGATGAACCTATAATGCGTTCTGCGGAAGGTTTCGGAGTAGTCTCTGTATTTATACATATACCTATACAGTGAGTCACAGAAGTATTCGTACCCTCGCAATTCTCGAATTCGAATGACTAATAATTCTTTAACACTAAATCTATTCTATAATGTTTACCAATAGGGATATGTAGCGCAATATCTAATCTTTTGAATGATGCGTCGTTTATTGAAAAATAACATATTAATATAAGTTTTATTAATATGAGATTCATAGTAATATAAGTGAAAACTCATAGTACTGTAGTATATACATTCATAGTAATATAAATGAAACTCACAAAAATATTCATACTCATACCAGCCGTATCCTTGTGGAATCAAAAATATTCGTACTCATACCAGCTGTATCCTTGTGGAATCAAAATATTTGTAAATATATGTCAATGTCCTGTGGCCCTTTAAATTGTACGAATTTCAATACTTTAAGGTTAACTTATCGATGATTTGCTGAGTTTCCATTCATGTACGTACATCACTATTTTGAATGAACGATACACTATTCGAAAGCTTAGTTATTGCACAATATATCCTTATTGATAAACGTATCAGAATGTATATTGTTAAAGAATATTAATCATACGAATTCAAGAATTGCGAGGGTACGAATACTCCTGTGACTCACAATATATTTAACATAAAAAAATAAACGTTGCTCATATATGGGTTCGACGAATCTCTAGTTTATGCTATCCTCCGAAGAAAAAATCATAAATGTCTTATAATGGACTGAATGAAGGCATTTCGACTATTACCACAGTACCAAACACGGTCCCGCAGAGCATTCAACCTTAACGAACTCCATCCGCGAAGGGTTAAGTAGATCAGCAAATATCAAAACACCTGCATACCCTCCTAGAATATAAAGCCCCATATTAAACACTAATCTAAGTAGGTATCAGTTTAAAATTCGTCACGATTTCACGACGGTATTCGACAATTCAAAGTCCAAAATAGGCGAACGAAGGTTCTTCTATATACCAACTGCCCCCCCCCCCCATAACGAAATCACCATTCTAATTACTTCTACAAGCCCCCACAAGCCACGTCCGCGTTTTTTATCCGCGTGTTCGTGGCTGCCTCCCCAAGCGACGTTTTTTTTCATTGCGTGCAAAATTAGCCTAACCTCAAATTAGCTTCCCGCCTACCCTCGAACTCTCTCTCTCCCCTAGCTTTTTTTGCTCCAGCATGAAACTCGAAACCAGTACGGTAGCCTTGTTTTGAATTACGTCGCGCGACCAGGAAGCTTTTTTCCGTCCCCGCCCTTGTCGGCTCCACTCGAGCGATTCCCTCACCCCACATGCAAATCAGCATATCGCGGATCTTTCGCGCCCCGTGTCAAACGCGTGTTCGAATATGTACCACGAGTCTCGTTTCGAAAGGAAATGCTCCATCGGAACATCTCTCTTTTGAGGGTTTGTTAACGTCGTCATTTAGCTGGGGGTTCGAGTGTTAACCTGTCGCTTATGCGACTAAAGCTGCGTCTGCACTATGTACCATTAGGGACTTCTACTGAAACGTAAAATACCGGTATTTTCAGTTGTACCTTCGCCCTATATAACTCTATATGTATAAGCCCTACCCTTATACGAACCGAAAAAATACCGGTATTTATTTTGGTGTTCGGTAATATGTCGGTTTCGGTATAGCTTTGATGGCATAATACCGGTATCAAAATAATACCGGTTTAAGTCCCTGTGTAGCATAACACGTTATATAGCGCAGTTAAGAAACTTGTTAGAAATACAGAAAGAAAAATGTTATAACATACAGAGTGTACCGCTTGAAATAGGCCACCTAAATATTTTCTCTATCTGCGATCATACGAGAAATATTTTTTACATACTTTCAATGGTTTCAAGAGGCGAATCAGGTGGTGGACAAAATTATATAAGTGAATTCAAAATTTTTAGAGTAATTTTTTTATAAATAAATTTAAAATATTTAGAGTCGAAGGACATTTCAAAGTCATGCTATTATACATGGATAAATGCATAATAATCTTGTCTATAACATACAACAAATTATGCGCATATACGTAAAAAAAATCTTGAAAAATCCATTAAAAAATGACACTTATAACAAATTTTTGTTGCTATTCGAGTCGTCTCTTGAAACCTTTTGAATTACGTAAAAAATAATTCTATAATTATTGTGTATATAAACATACGTAGGTAAGTGCCCATAAATACTAGGGCATTTGGTCTGACTGTAAATTTGTGGTATTTTATACATACACATTTGGTGCAACTGTTATTGTGGTATATTGGCGTACTTATGGCGTACTGAGATTTAAGATTTCTTAAACAACGTATCTGTTATAGGTTTAATAATTTTATATCTCGATAGTGTCCTAATACTTTTCAATTCAAGCGTGTAGATTTTTTGTACACAAAATAGAAAACTATGTCAAATTTTTGGACAAATAAGATTTTGTTGTATATCGAGCATTCGATTGTTGTTTCCACTCTGTGAGTTAATGTTAACGATTTTAATGCATAACTAGTGGATGAACAAAGATCGTTATGGCGTACATGTTTAACGACTTATATGCAAACTTTTCATCAGCCACAACGACTAAAGAAAACTTCAAGGCGAATGGTGTGATCAGTCACAATAGTAGATATCCTTTCGCAAATAATAAGTGCTTGGTAGCAATCTTTAAGGACCAGTAATGGCAGATTACTGAACTTCGTCGGGCGCCAACGACAGTCGTAAAAAATCCAAGTTGTTAAAGATATTAATAGAATAAATACTTTTATCACTGAAGTAAAATATTGAAAACTTGATGTGAATATATTTAATGATTTGTGAACGAAAGTTGCCAAAAAGCTATCTCCACATCCTATTATAGGTCACTAATATAGTGGTAAACCAATAATTGCATAAAAAAATTATATACAGTTTGATAAAAATAAATTAACAGTTTGAAAATAAATTGTTGAAACTATACTGAAACTAAATATTAGTTGTTGCAATCAATACTAGTTAAATAATAAAATTCAGTTTTATTCCTCTCAGTAGCTTCAGAGAAAAGAACAATTAAGCATATGAAAATGAACGTAACGTGAAGTTTGTCTGGCGTCAACCTCGACCCTTAACACGACCCAAGAACAGTCAAGTTTGTCTATTGTCATGTACATTCGTAATCTTTGCGTATTGTACCAAACAATGCGGATATTGAGCTCAGAATAATCTGAATGCATATTACAGTCATTCCATTATTCACCGCGTTCAACGTTTTCCGAAACCTCTTCCCACAATCGACAAAAAATGCACGTACCAACATGCATATATAAACATGTTAACAATGGGAACTGAACTACCATATCAGTATTAACGGGGTAATTAATCATCTGCAATGAAATAGTTTTCGTCGGATTAAAAATTCATTGTTATTTTTGACTCCGTAAAATTTTCTTCAAACACTAGCAAACATCTCCAAAATATACCTTGTCGAATATGATCACACATGAAAAACTTTTCTATCAAAATTGGTATACTGCCGATTTTAGAATTACGTTCAACAATTGTTTCTTCCGTTGAACCTGACCTATTACACTTTTTTATTTGTATGCTTCTTATTGTACTCTGTATTTTTCTTTTTTTCTCTGCTTTCTGCTTTATCATAGTAATTGTAACAGGGAAATTGTAACCCTAGAAAGGTATGATCCTTTATTATTCAAAGTATAAACGAAGTCGGAGAAGGCAGGTGGCATGAAGCTTCGTATTCTTCTCTTTTTCTCTGTTTTCTGCTTTATCACAATAATTATACCAAAAAAATTCTAACACTAGAGGAACGATCCTTTATTGTTCAAAGTATCTATAACGAAGTGAAAGAAAGCAAGTGGCGTGAAGGATTATTTTATTACACCGGGAAGATAATCTGTTCGATCGATGTATACATATAAGTCTATACTCTGTATGCAACAACAATACTGCATAGCCTTGCTACTCAATCATTTAAAACTTCCATTTATAAATCAAATCGATTTCCCTGGACGGTATTGGCTTGACGCCTACACAGTTTCTTTGTTTAGCTTAGGTAAATTCAAATGTAACGTATAATTGAAAATACTGGCCTTTGCTATAGTTTTTGTCAGTCGTTGAACTGTACGAAAAAATTATACTTTAGATTTCAACGCATATAAATACTCAAATTTAAAAAAAAATATGAAGTTTTCCTTACAGAATAACTTGCGAACATACGTAGTATTACAATAACCGTAATTGACTCTATAATATATTACTTGTGTTTAGAATTTAATAGAAATTATTCATAAAATGAACCTAATCTCTATAATTGATAATCAAATATGTAAGCAAAACTAGATTCCTATTCTTTGGTGTACATGTATGTACATATAATGACATAAATTCATATTACTCGGTCTTGAACATAACGAAACATCACTATATTGAGTCCTTTAATAAATTAGTTATCCAACAAATCTGTTGGTGATTATAAAAGTGGTCATAACACGAAATAGATAAAAAATTCAATTTTTACAAAAGTTTTTAAAAACTTATCACATTTTTATAAATAAGAACACAAATGTGCGACAGCAATTTTCTAAAAACTCAAAGCTATCCAATTACCACCCCGTCGTTAGTCACGATATCCGATAGCGCTGGAATCGCGAAAATGAATTCCTTTGTTGCCGGAGAGTGGCAGGGGGAATTGTCAAAGAGAAATAGAAGAGATGCGGTTGTCAAGAAAGCGGCTGATCTTCTATTAAAACGGCTCCGCTTTGAACTTCGAGTCGGCGATTCGTGTCGTCGATGTTCGATCAGCGGGAAACAAGGTGTGCTAGACGAGGAGAGAAATGGGGATAAAAAGAATGAAGAGGGAAAGGTGGTGGAGGTGGTGGAAGGTGAAACTAAGAATTGTTGGATGGTCGAAATTATTCTTTCTGGAAAATCACCTGTATCAGGGTACGCGATCATAGTGACATATCGACTAAACAGGGGTATCACGTTCGACGAGGAACGGCGCGGAGCGTGAAATCGACGTTTCGATCGGAACACTTCCAACTTCCCGTGCTCGACCGCCTTGGTCTTTTCGCAATCGTTCCTCGGGGTATCTCGTGACTGCTAGGAACCGTGTCTGGGTGGGCCGACGTGTATCAAAATGCCACGGCGGGACACGACAGGTCGTTGTCCGGATTAAAACGTTTTAAACGGGAACGATGGTAATTGCCCGGGGAGAAACAACCGTTCCCGTTCAATTTTTTCGGACGACACGTCACTGCCAATGAGACGAACGACGTCTTGTGTGTCACGCGGCCTATCACGCGAATCAGAATGTGTTCGCATTCGATGGTAGATATTAATCAGGGGTTGAAACTGTTCCGGAAATAACTGTTTGGAACTGTTATACAGGGTGTCTTAGCTAACTTGATCTCCTCGATTAATGACTTAACGGTACATTTGATGAAAATTTTTAGGCGTGCAACTTAAATGGCATCAAGGGGCACATCTTATAAGGTACTACGTGCTTTTTTTTGTCCGTGGTGGAATTTCAGAGATTTCAAGATCACCTTTGTTTTTTTAAGGAGGTGACCTATTGTTTGTACCATAGATCGATAGAGTATCAAATTCCGAGTAAAAATGTGTTGACCTTCAGACGTCCTAAACCTAACAGTTAACGAGATATTTACGAAATAATTTTTAATACGTACTTACTATCTGAAAGCCGGGGTACTCGAACTGATGGCCCTCAACTTCAATACAGTGATTATTTTGTAAATATTTCGTTAACTATTAGGTTTAGGACGTATGAAGGTCAACACATTTTTACTTAGAATTATGCCATTAAAGTTCCAAGCCTCAAAATTTTAATACAGTGTACCGTTAAGTCAATATTCGAGGTGATCAAGTTAGTTGACACACCCTGTATAAAATGTTGTTCGTACGTTACCTGTGTTCAATACTTTTGGGACAACCTTCGGAGTAATAATGGAATAATCAGTAATAATATATTACACAGTTCATAAAAGTTTCATCAACATGATGAATAACGTCCACCGGTATGCTAAGTTATTAGCTACTTTGGTTTTTGCTTATGAACGTAGATAATCCACTCACGCTAAGAACTTACCAGTTACCATTACATGAAATTTGCCATGCCTGAAATCTCCCTAAGAAATTTGGTAAGTATTTAGAAAAAGATACCACCGTCCGATCACGATGACTTTTTAATGTTTAAGTTGTCAAGGTCATCGCCGTAAGTAGTGTTGTGAAGGTTTTACTCGGCGGTCGCTGTTTATTAAAATGTTATCAACAAAAACATTTCTTCGAAACAGTTTATTTAGTTTTGTTTATTCATTTACATTTTCTATTACTGAGTCTGCCATTATTCTGATAGAAGCATCTAAGTTTTTATCAAAATTCGAACAACTGTCTCTAACCAATTCTGAAGCATTATACTGATCAAAGTTGGTTACCGGCAGATCAAGAAAAAAAGTAATTCAGTAACAGTAATTCATATTTTATATACCTCGCACGTAAACGATGCTAGAGCCGTGTTAGTGTGTACCAGTAACATAGGTACATGTTATAAACAGCAAAACATCATATAGGTATAGTATCGAATATATTTTTCGAATATCGTAGAAACTAAGTCTGAGCAAAAGTGATATGTATCAGAAAAAGTTGTTTAGAATAACGTCCCCAACGGCATATCCAAAAATCATTGAAATCAGTAAGATGAACCCTCATCTGTTTAATTGTCACGTTTCTTATTAATAAATTTTTAATAAACATCGACCGCATGTAAAACCTTCACAACACTACTCAGGGTACCTTGACAACATACTGAAACATCATCGAGATATACTATCGGTGATACTTATTTGTAAATATTTATCAAATGTTTCCATAATATTTTGCAAAAAGCTAAGTATTGGATCGTTAAGTATGAAACTTGCCGAATTTGAAAATGCAAAATTTGACATTTATTATCTTTCATTTCGCGCCAAATTTCAGTATCAGGTTCGATTAGTTTGAATGATGTATCTTCGATCTTCATATTTGTTTTTTTATTGGTTGACCCATTTTTGTAGAACTATGGAGAAGCCGAAACTTTCATACGTCATTATGTGCTCATTACAGTTCAGAAGAAGTTCAACAGCCTGTGTGAACAGCCATTAACCCCTTCTCGTACTTTAGCGAGTCTGACTCGCAATGAAGATTTTGGCCCAAACATGAATATCGCGAGTCAGACTCGCGACGAGATACTTGGGCCAAACATGAATACAAGCATCAGTCTGGTCTGTTTAGCGCGCGTCGATGCCTACCGCTTGGGCCCGAGTTTCGTCGAGCCGTATGGCACGGGAAGGGGTTAAGGGTCATTTCGTATGAACCGACCTGATAATATATTTTTCAATAATCTATAATGCGTCAGATTACAAGGCTTGAATTTGGAACGGTACGATCGTTGGGGGTATGATTATTTTATCTTGTAATACTCGGCACCTGTACGGCGCACGATAGTCAGGGCGAATGACCGTTTCCGCGCTTTGTCCACGGTCAGGGGTTATCCCTGACCCTGCCACGCGTCACCCTATTTGAAATAAAAAAAAAGTCTCTAATGATCGTTCGTGACACGAAGCTATTTTTTTTTTGACGCCTCCCACCGTAAGGACTCGCGGAAATCGTGTCCCCGCGATATAGGAACGTACAAAGAAGGCATATAATCGGAATACATTTGCAAGAATCAGCGGAGCGAGTGCAGATTTCCCTACGATATACTTCCGATAATAAAGGGTGTCTCTGGAGGAAATGTGGGAGAGCTAAGTTTCCTCCCTTCCGAACGGATAACTATGTAATAACAAGTTGAAGCGAAGGATTAATAAGAGTGATGTAGCTTTAAAAGGGTAGGATGGATTGGTCGTGAAACTTTCTTTTTTTTGCAAGGAAAAAGCGAAATGGCAGAATAAATGTTTCGAGATGTTACCAATGGCAGTGATAGTTGAAGTTCGAATGCCGAATCCGACAAAGTATTTTAGGTCGAGCGCAAATTCTTATTTTTCTGGTTTTGTAAAGTCTACTGGGTTTAATATATTGACATAAAAGTATTAAATTGATATTTTTAGGAAGGAACAGTACATAGGTGGTTTAAAGGAAGCTAATACTCGCAGAGAGTGCGCATTAAATTAAATCTTGTTACTAGTGTCTTGCGAATTGAAATTAGCTTTTGTGTTTAATTGCGAAATAAATGTTACAGAAGGTATTCTGTTAACTGTGAAAACCTATTTTACGTATTCTGTAATCAAAGAAACTTATTTTTACCAGTTGCATTCATTAATTTGATGTATCAGATAGCAAAAATTTGTTGGTTCTGTAAAACACCGTGAAATATCTTTGATAAAGAACATTGAAATTTTGGTATAATATTTCTGGTAGAAAGAATAAATCATCGTTTGATTGTTAGTTTGCAAATTTGTCGATAACATTTCACTAACACGCATAATTCAATAACCACTTAATTATATATTGTAGTAAATATTTAAGGATAACGACAAACAGATAACACAAGCTACAACTTAAAAAAGAACTTCTCGAACCATTAAAAAATAAGTCCACTTCTGCAATTTCTCAAAGAAACAAAACTACTTACCAGTGTAATGTAACTGAACATTCTCGTCGCTAATAACGCGTTGCAGTTGATGTTACGTAAATAAATGGGAGAAAACAAAATTGTAAATAATATCGAATACCGAAGTATATTAAATGAAGATAAATCGAAGGAGTAATGATTTGTCATAATAAATATAATTAAATATCGCTAAAATATTTACACAGTGCTTTGTTAATATTTCTGTTTAGTCAAATGGTAATTTTAATAAATGATTTTTTTGTCAAATGTAATCATTAAATCAATAGCAACGATAAACTTCGCAAAGAAAGCAATAACACAACATGAAGTACTATATAGTCGTTATGAAAAATAGAATATCTACTTGCAAACGTTGTAACGTAGAACCGCTTCTACTGTCATTCCCCCTTTCTTAGGGGTACACGACCTATCATCGACCTACCCTTCGCAATACGGTAGCAACCCCTAGCAGTACCTCGTCATTACTCCTAACTGGCTTAAATTTATTCGTGCATGACATTGAATGAGAGGAAACATTTCATTTCTGTAAAGATAGTTTCTACAACAAAATAGTATCCTTCATACGGTCGCATATGTTGGGTCGGCGAATACGAATTATATCGAACGAATATAACATTCCTAAAACTTTGTACATTTAATATTGGTTTACTTCGCTGCTTCCAGCGATTAGATTAGCTTCGAATAGCTTCGTTATTTGAATTTGACAGAAATGAAATAATAATTCATTGAAAATTTAGAAAACAGTGTTTATATACATATATTCGTGTTTTGAAATACTTTTTTCAAATGTCTACAAATCTGAACATTTCCCATCACTGTGTTAGATAAATATAAATGATATGGTATTATAAAATCTAATGATTTGAGAAACTAATAGTAAATATTTACGTATACATTTTATTCTTAGCTATAACTCACGAAATCGTAGTATTGTTAAGAAAATAAGCGTAGATTTTTAACAAATTAAGTACCAACTATAATTTACCTTTCTTTTGTAGTATTAAAATTGAAATACTTATTTCCAATACCATAATATTATTCAAGCTTTTATTATATTAATTTTGGTTTTTCTTATTATGAGTACCTACTTTATTCTGAATTTTAACCTCGAAAAATAAATCGCTTACGTATCCTTATAATTCTTTTTACAAGACATAGTAAATAAAGCAAGACCACTTTCACACGGGTTATATTTTTCGCGAATATAATTTTCAAAGCTACAGTATTGAATAATGAGAACTTAGGCCATAACCAAATATTATCAAACTTGTTTTGCCTTCTTGCAAAAAATCAAACTATAGCAAATTGTATAATAATTAATATTTCATACAATGTATTGTATATTTACATGAATTTTTATTGATAAATTAATAGATTATTCTTTTTTATACATAAATATTATACGCAAATTTATTAATTGATGTTTTTCTAAATATTGTTTCATTGTACTCCTTCTCACTGTTTTTAAAATACGTTCATTTACAAATAGTTTTGAAATCATTAGAAGTATGTATATAATGTATTATACGATAATTTATACATTTTTAACTACTAGTTACACAGCGAAGTAATACAAAATAAGGTTATAATCTAAGCTAAATATACTAGGATTTCTAAATTTTAATTTCAAACAACACCCTCACTTCAAACTTATACTTCACATGTGTTCCTCTTCTTCGCCCTTGTTTTCTATAAAATACCAACGCAAATTAACTATTCAAATTTTCATTACCGAAGAGAGAAAATGTTGATTAATCCAATGTAATTGGAAATTAAAATCGAAACGATAGAAGCCCAGAAAATAAAAACGGCCTGGTACATCTAAAAAAATATAACCACCCTGCTGCGTATAGACAGCCCCTCGGAATAAGCTTTTTTTACCCCACGAAATACCCTCACCCATCCCATAATTCGACTCTTCTCGCTCCGCGTGACTATCGCGGATGGTTATTACCAAAAAAAAAAGGGGGCAGGCATTAGTACCATCCTCCTTCCCCTTCGTGACGCCATAAATATAAAAATATCCCTCACCCCTGGGACAACTTCCGATCATCCGTGTGAGAAAATGTGGCGCGTGGAAAATACGATTCGATACCGACATATGGAACCGCGTTTGCTTACTTACTGTTGCTGACCAATGCTCTATTTATTGAAAAAAAATATCGATTGCAACAGTGTAAAGGAGTTCACGTCAAAATCTATTCTCAGTACATATAGACAATAACGTGTATTGTCAATACATGTAGATGGTAAAATGTCGATTGCCTTTACTTACTATTATTACTTGATTGTAAATTTTTTAAACTTACAAGCTTTAATAACGTTTAAAAATCAAATTAAAATATATATTCAATAAATAGTAAACTTATAAAATAAATAGTAATAATAATTATTATAGAAAATAATTATTACAGAATAAAATAAATCAAAGACCAATATCTGCTGTACTCATCAACGTACTTTTCATTGATTTTGATGATCTTTTACAATTATTTATTCGTCATATACTGTCAGCTATAGGCAGTGTATATGTATACATATGTATAGTCAGCTATTGTCATATATGCGGCGTACCTCTTGACGTGACAGAATGGATATCGAGCAAAATAATTAAATGTTTAGTAACATTGTTTATATGGAACTGTCCAACCAGTTTGCGTAATCGAGGTTCTTCTATAATGGTTACGCTTTTTACAATAAATATAACTGAATAACGTCCAATAAAATAAACACTGTATTAACAATTAACAGACATAAATTTACATCTTTTTGTCTATAATAAACTTTATTAACAGGATATACAAACTTCTATAATATATGCTCTTCTTGGAAGAGTCGGAGACGAGAGAAATGGAACGCTTAAATAACCGCTGCATAAGAATAAGGTTTAACTTATACGTACGTGTACATATATGTATATGTACTATCATTCAAATGTATATGATTAGGTTTCACATACAATGAAAATAAGAAACATTATTTTATAATAATTTAATGAAAATTATAGGAACATCATTATTTCTGTTGAGTCTTGATATACTATGTGTGAATTTAATTATTCCTCTCTATAATAATATGTTCCATCAATTATTAAGTGTGAAGTCTGGTCTCCCAAGGCTATTCGTCGATTTTATAAAATGATACAATTCTATAAAAATGTGTTCGAAGGCCTGGATCGTGTCGATAGCTGGGTGCCCTTTTTTCTCTTCTTTGCAAGGGGGTTCATAAAAGGGTGACGAAATCACCCTTTCCACGTATTCGTGCGTGCCGCGAGGGACGACGGTAAAAAATAACCGAGATATATCGCACAACCCAGCACTGCCTCTGGGAGTAT
Organism: Dufourea novaeangliae; assembly: GCF_001272555.1. NCBI lineage: Eukaryota > Metazoa > Arthropoda > Insecta > Hymenoptera > Halictidae > Dufourea > Dufourea novaeangliae. Next base: position 730,021 of record NW_015374123.1, on the reverse strand, counting down.
AACTCTGCTAATGTATCCCACTGAAACTTATTCTATGCTACACTTTTTCCCTCCCAGGCTCACTTATTCCCTTTTTCTCGGTCCCGCCGCTACCCCCGAACAACCTCATAAGGGAAGGCGTTCCTCTGTATTACGATACACACTGATTAAGATGTAAAGTCGGAAAAATTTTTCACCTCGAAATTTGAACAGTGTGTCGAAAAATTTCAAACTGATACAAAATAATGAAAATAAGTATAACCAGCAGACTGTGAATGTTTATGCAAAATTAGAATTTTTGATACCTACTAATATATAAAAATCAAAATTGAACAAAATTTTGTCTCCTGTGCTGGAGTTTTTTTGTATGTTATTAACAAAAATTTGGTATTATTTCATTAAAATCTTCATTTCACTATGTTTTCTGGATTGGGAAATGCTATAAATACATAAACATCCACAGTCTAATTACATCAGTTTAGTTGGAAAAATGGCAGTGTTAAAAAAATAGATATATGTAATGTTTCCGTTTCTTTATGCATCAGAATTACATCGAAGGTGTTGTTTAAGTAAATGTGTAATGCAGACAATGAACTAATAACAAATATAAAAATATTTGTGGGTTTTATGTAATTTACAAATTAAACATTTTTATGTGTCTAGATAAAGTACAATAGTATAAACTATTGCATTAACTCCACAGTTAATGAGCATTACAGTGAAATACTTTTCGATAAATATATTTCCTAATATGTAATTGTTTAGGTCTTAGGTCGTTGTTTTAAATATTTTGAAATATAATTTGCATAACTAAGGTAACGCTAATGAAATAAATATATTGAATAAAAATGAACAGAAACAATAATAATAGAAATCCTTAAATAAAACGATGTTCAATTCTACAAACTTGTTTAGATCCATGACCAGAAACGAAACATCTTTGTACATTAAGCTTTCAATGCGTAAATTATTTTTAATTCTCTTATAAAAATTTTAATATTCACAGACATTCGCAGTCTATCCATAAATTACAAGTAAAGTCTATGTATATATTAACGTGTATTGCATATTTACATATGTTATAAATTCATACATATCATTTTAAATAGTACTCGTACAATTACTTACATATAGTTCATAAAGTTCTCTAATTGTCTATTGAACACGTTCTGACTCATCCTAAAAGAAGTTCCGGGTCACTACAGAAGTTTTGATAGATATTCTGTAGTCGGCATGATCGTGATAGTTTTGTGGACACAATAAACAATGATGTTTAGACTGCGAATTTTTATGTAAAATAACATTTTCTAAAGCAATTTATAAAGACAGGAGCAAATCCAGAAGTTTATATTTCCTCTTAAATATCTTATTGGGTTCGTACTAAAATAGATAGGTCATTGGATCCGATGAAAGTTTTGTCTTTTATTAAATGTCACATAAAATCCACAGTCTAATGATGTTCATATATTATGTATCGGCATCGATATAACACAGTGAATTGTTGTTTAGAATAAAATTTAACGCACTTGAATGTGTTTTAACGTTTAAGGTAAAATTGAAATTGACCTTTTAAAAAGAATTGGAAATTGAAAGGGGTAAAGATACAAACACTATATAAAAGATGTTTAACTAGTCTGGAGAAGCTGTTACGCCAATCCCACTCTCTGATGAACTGTAGACTAATGCAATTTAATTATACAAATTCAATAATAATAATATTGTTAAAATTTATTTATTAGAAAAATCATTTCTATTGAAAATTCGTACGTTATAAAAGAGTTATTGGCCATTTCATTAAATCATTATCAAATTATAATTAAAATCATTATTATTCTATTCTTTTACAGCAAAACCCATTGAAACTCTTACACTCGCCTAATATTACACAAGAGGTTACAACTTTCCGTAGATATTCCTTCTTTGGATCCAATTTTTTGTTCCGCCATTACCCTTCTATTATGTGCACAATAGAAACAAATTGTAACGTAACAATGCTGCATTGCGATGAGAATAGCACACATCCTACTAGTCCACGTAATCTCGTGGAGCATTAAATGTGAATCATACAGATATTGTCGCAAAACCGCAGAACGCCTTCGCCAAACGTTTCCCCAGCGATTTCGGCATTAATTGCCGGCTGTGTAGCGGGTGTGCGAAAAGAAAAAGAGCTACGGTCTGACAAAGGCTGGAGAAAGAAACGGCCGCTATGGAGTCATAAACATGAGTTATGCTGGCTGTTAGATAGTTGAATCTCAGTATTCTGTGGCACGCTTTCGGTCCGTTAATATCTTCATTAATAAATCATCTCCGCCCTCGGCCGTGTTCACGGTTCCCGTCGTGCCCGACGCTCTGATAGACAATCACGTGGATGGGAATTTCTGGATTCTGCCCCTAAGTATAACCATTTTCATCCACGGCACATCTTCCTCTTATACGACCCGCGGCCATATTCGATGGCCGAAAGCTGTGCTCCTTCTTGCCGAATTTATCGAGAGTCTTGGAAAGATCAAAAAGACAACATGTTCCTTTTCAGAAGAAAGATATACGTGCTCAATAAAGAGACTACGATCTGAACATTAAATCGGCGAATTTCTGTAAAGTCATTTGTAATATTAGATCGTTGCATCTCTAGTAGCATTTATGGTTGGCCAACGGTATCCAACAGTTGGGAGTTAGTTGGTATATAGTTAGTGTTTTTGCCTACAAATTCTCAAAAAAACCCCAAATAGGGCCTACGACGAAAAAGTTATGACAATTTGCCAACGAATATACAATGCTGGGCCTAGAATTATTATAGTTGATTAATTAACAAGAAATTTACAATGATAATACAACATTGACCCACCCAGTCTGCCAACATTTAAATATCGTCTTAAAGACGTCAGAAACTTTGCTACAACCAAAAACTTGTTATTATATTTCAAATTGATTATTTGGTTTTCTTGTTTATGAATATACTCACAATTTGTTACTGTCGCGCAACACGTTTGACATTTAACATTTTGTGAAAATAGAGTCAGGAGACAAAAGATTGGAAATAACTTATAATAATTAGTATCATTCAATGTTCATCGAGAATGACATAAATCACTTCAGTAATTCCTCTTGTCGCAATGATTACTACATAGTAAATGTTGGCCGCGCGTTCGTTCGCAGTTGCCCGAGGAAAATATGCGGAAAAGAAATTCCATCGAGTTTTACTGTCCACGTGAAACAAAGGCTGGGTATAAAGTGGTCTCGATCGGGACGTTATACTGAAAAATCGCATGAAATGTACGTGTCCGGGCAGCCGAACGAGTGGAAAGTAACGGACCCGTTCGGGGCCCCAGAAAAGCATTCTTTCGATTTTTCCCATCCTCTGCGTCGCGTTCCAACTAATGTCACGGGCGCGCGCTTTCTACCAGGAATTAAACCGGCGACCTTAAATTAAACCGCTCATACGATGCGTACTGTACCTCCGTTGACACTTGCGATTATTCACGGTGACCCAATGTCGACAGTACCGTCGTGTCGCATACAAATCGCGAAAATTCGTGAAGTCGTTAAACCTCCATGTAAAGCAAGGAACGAAACTTTAGTCTGAGCTGGGAGTATAAGAGAGAACAGCGTTTTCCATTCGTGATGGATAACATAATTTCTATTTCACCATGAAAGTCGAATTAATCAGCGTACATCGAATAAGTTGAAATGCTTTCTAATCGACATCTTTCTGATTATCGTAAAAATAAAAAAGTTTATTCCTAGTGCCAAAAATACAAGGTTCACAAAATTTGATTTGAAGTTTCTATGAGCAGTTAATAATTATCGTATTATATCACAGGGTGGACCAAAATTCGTGGTACAAATGAGATTAGAGAGGTGATACGGCTCAAAAGAAGGCGAAAATCAAGAATAACGAAATTGCGATTGAGGTTTCATTTTCGAGATAATCGAATGTGAAATTCTGCTGGATACGTGTGCATTTGAATAGGACATTACTGGCGTGTCTGTTCATTACATTCCGTTTCTACTTAATACCATGATGAAAATGCGCGTTCCAGATTAATTTTTAAATTCGATTTTCTCGAAAATGAAGCCTCTAACGCAATTTTTTATTTTTGATTTTTTTTTTTTTCTTTCCCTGACCTCGTTTGTACCACGAATTAAAGCCCACCATGTATAGATACTTGAAGATCGTAACAGAATTGGTTCGGTGAGAGTGAAGTAATTTTAAAAACATATCAGTTCAGTAATAAGTTTATACTAAGGTTTAGACTGCGGATTTTTGGGGGTTAATTCAGAGGAACTGGAGTCAAAGCAAGATCTGTTTACCTCATTTACTATTCTACTAGGTTCCAAACAAAATAAAAAATTCTTCAAAATTCATCAAGCTCTTAAGTATAGTGAATTCTGGAGAATCGTGTGTGCTGTAAATGCGTATAATTCGCAGTCTACTAATATTAAATATAATATAAAGCATAGGACCATAACAAATTTTGAATGGGACGTGCCTCTATTTTTTATTTTAATGTATAACTACATTACCATTATTAAGATAAATTATGAAAAAATTGTTTCTCAAAGAAGTCCCATTCATTAAGAAGCTTAACGTTTCCGTTTATAGATGAGTAAATAATTCAGCTCGAAGTGAATATTTGTTATCTCTGGTAAAGTACGAAAAGAATTTATTAATGTATCAGTGGTCAGAAGAATTTTACCTATAAAACTTAATTCAATAATCATACATGTTATACTAGTACATAGGCAACTTCTGATTTTGAATGATTTTTCTACCATACACTGGAAAAATATATTGTACATATTTCCATTTTGATCTGAAATATCTTGTACACCGTATTGTAAAAAAGAAGAATGTTTGGAACACCTACAGAATAACAGTTTGGTAATCAACTAACCAATTGATCAATTAACAAATTAATACTAGTTTGTTTGTTTCCATATGTTTCCACTCTTAATAACGAATCGGTTCGTAAATATTCTGAAATCATAGACACATTCAGAGGTTCTATTAAGTAGTAACATACGAAATGTTCGTTTGAACGCTTTAGATTCTTCGCCCAGATTGTATCAAGTAATATATCGTTTGGCTGCAGTACGGTTTACATAAAATTTAATACCGATCTATGCTCTTCTGTTTGAAATAATGTTGGAAATTCTTCAATATTCCCTTTGCAACGGTACAATGAACACATTCGTAAATCAAATTATTTTCCTTCTTTCTCGGCTCTTGTAACGTATACGTATAACAATACTTACAATTAGTCATGCCTGGTTGAATGTACTCAAACAAATCCCTAAAAGAAATGTTCCTCCTCGGTAATCGTGCTCGCGTGAATCTCCGGTTCGTTACTCGGGCACGTAAAAACGGTCGGGAACGGGGCAAAGAGAAGGATTTCAATGGGCGTTTTGAAGCTCATTAAAAGCCAGAGTGCAAATAAAAGGGGGCAGAGAAGATCGCGTTAACGACGTGCTCGACAATTAACCGCGGCGGATGGGACCGAGAGGTCTTCCTGTCGGGACGACGCGACGGCCCGGCCGGGACAATTAATTAACGCCGTCTCGGGCCGTTCAATTTAGGGCGCAAACGAGTTGAATCCCGGCTTACCGGGAACGGTCTACAGGAACACGTCCTCTCCCGCTGCAACCTGTTGCTAGGGGGAACCAAAGAGGTGGCGGATGAGGAGGGAGAGGGGATAGAACGGTGGCCACCGCGGTGGCTGATAGGGTAGCCGGTGATGCTGCGAGCCGGCAATTAAGCCATCAACCCCTTAATGAATGAACTCCCGTTCATAGGCACCGACCTCTCGCAACCCCATTAGCTAACTAACCCCGAGTTATTTGCATATCTGTCGACGAGGGTGGATCGCGCAGATTCACCGAGACAATTACGAGTGGCTTCATGGTCAGGTGCTTAAAGGCTTAAAGCAGAGGAATCCTTAAACGGGCCCGTCAATGCCTGAACTTCGTAGCTTTTGGGAATCGTTCGGCTAATGAATTGGGAGCAAGTGATTATTTTTTAATTGTAAGTAGTGAATAGATTGTGTAGTACTATGTTAAATTAGCATCGTTGTTCTTGGACATTAAAGTTTTTAATATTTTATATTGCGTTACGTGCAGTCTTCATTCGAAGTTGTGGGTGTCTGTAGTTTTGACTGTGTTATCCATGTATATTCCTGGTCATATGTATTCGGAGACTTATCGAATATGCAGTACGCGTTACAAGACATAGGAAATCAGGGAACTTCTGAAATAAATGTTGTTTGAGGGATATCAAAGCTGTATGAACAACACTTATGCTACTATAAAGTAAGCGAACTGACACAAAATGTTTAAGTTTTACAAATCATCGCATTTTCTTCATACCGACCAGGTGTCATAATTAGATATTAAAATGACATTTTCTAAAGTACTTGACAAAGAGAAGAGCAAATGTGGGAACTTCTTTCTTCTCTTAAGTATTTTATTCTATTTAAAATAAAATAGAAAGCCAGTCACACCTGATCAATGTTTTGCTTTTTATTGTATTCCCTGAGCCCTACAAGTTATAAATGCATAAAATATAATGTCTAATCGTAATACTTGTGAGCGGTAGTCTATACGTTTGGTTACTTGAACGACGCCAATATTATTAATATAATATTTAATTAACTGTGCTCCAGGCATTTTTTAACGTGTTAAATAGAAAGTAAAAATTAATTTGTTGCCATAGTTATTTTCAAATTTTTATTTCGCATCTAGAAATTAAAGATAATGTTGTTTTGAAAATTTTCTATAATTTAGCAGCCAAAGAGGTATGTGTTCCATATACATATATTTAAAGAAACCGTCAATTTTCTTCATCTCCATTTCAATGAATGAAGTTTTGCATCAGAAAAATGATTGTTTCGATATCCGAAAATTCCTTTACTCCCTGTTAGTTCGGATACGAGAGGCTCCACTGTATATACTTAATCGCAGTTGTTACCTTTGTGATTTTTCAAAGACACATTGTCAATTGGAATAATGTATTTCGTTGGTGTGTGTACGAAAGAACGAATTGAATACAAATTGAAGTTTCGATGCACTTGCACCGCAACCCGTAGTAGCGCACGGGTGGTGAACGAGATGGACTGCTTCCGGCCCGGAGTTAAGAAGCATTTAATTAGTACAAGTTAACACGATCGTCTATATCGCCCGGCTCAATTTCACACACGAACATACCCCGCGTTGCCACGGAATAAAAGATTCTGTCTTGGGGCGTGAAAAACACGATGAGATAGTTCAGGTCTTTTACCACGTGGGTCGGTTTATCTTCCAGGAAGATCTTCGGACATAGTCCGAGCAAATTTTTTCCTCGAGGGTTCCTTTACGAGGGTAAAAAGCTGCCTTTCCGCGTATCTACGGTTCCGTATCATTTAGTTCCATTTCTGTTTCCTTTCTTGCGAAATGAAATATTTTTGTTTACTCGATGGGATACACTGATTACAGTTTCATATATTCTCTGCGTAATTTGATGTGTTGTTACATATTGAGATACACGTTTTAATACTTCGGCTGATGTGAACTTGGTATATCGTATAAGTAGAAAATATTGATATATTTAATTTATGAAAATTATGAACGAAGTTAATACGAATAATTGATTTTATATGGTTACTTATTAGTAATGTCTAATATACTTACACATACAATACACATGAATGTAAAACAATCGTTTATAATACAATATTTCATGCACTGTACGTATTTTTATCGTACTTACTATTACCAAATACACAGTACAAAAATAACTGAAAAGTGAGGGTCGCGTACACATACATGTATAATACTACCTACTTGTTATTTAAAATTTCTATGATACCTTCGATTTTCAACATCGCAAGATACTGTATAATTGAAAAATGAAGTATAAAGATGACACGTGAACAGAAAAATTAGTCAGAAAATCAATCAAAGGAAAAATGTACGTTATGTCTGCGCCATTCAGGATAATGAAAATGAAATTCATGAGTGAACAATAAGGAAATTCGTATGCTTTCTCTGAATATAGTAACAAACAATTTTAAACGTTATCTGCTTCACACTTCGAATAATTACAAAAAACAATTCACGTAAACTATTAAAGTGGCTTGTAATCACTCCACAAAAGAATAAGAAATACAAATAACAGAAAGTACCAAAAGCTTCATTCCAATTTTAAAAATTTGCCATAAACAGTTACTCTTCTTCACACTGTAGCGTGTGCTTAAAAATATAAACAAAGTTGTTTCAGCAAAATAAAATAACTGTGAACACATAAATTACGTGAATTTCTTTTTATATTACATTATCTATCAAAGACGTATATTCTCATTACCATAATTAAGAACAACCTCATGCGACACAAAGATAGAATAGCGGACAAAAAAGTTACCACTTTTTCGATCTGTTCAATTTTTTCTATTTTTTAACGTCAACTTTAGTATGTATTTAATATACAGGGTGCGGCATGACACATGGAAATATCATAAAAACAAAGTATTTCATAAGATCTTGAGGGGAGAAAGAGAATGACATTATTTATCTTTAATCCGGTGTACGTTGTGAAGGCCATTTTAGGGCAACTTTGTTTTTTTAAATGGATACAAAAATTGGTTTAAAAAGTCAAATAAAAACCGTTTCAGACAAAAATTGTTTAATTTTTTGCGTGGATTAATGTTCTGTTAAAAAATATAGGTATCCATTTGAAGAAACGAAGTTGATTTTGAAATCACCTTCAAAACGTTCACCAGATTAAAGATAAATAACGTCATTCTCTTTCTTTCCTCGAAATCTTTGTCTAAAATATTATCTTATAAAATGCTTTGTTTTTATCATATCTCCATGTGTTAACTTAAATGCCGTACCCTGTACATTCTAATAGACAATTAAAACCTATATGTATACATAGAACCCAGTATATCGAGGGTATAAGTTGACGTTAAGAAATAATAGAAATATAAAGAATCAGGAAAGTGGTTCGTAATTCTTTTGTCTGCTACCTAATAAAAGTGCAAGCGATGTCGGATTAGTCAAAAGGCGAATCTCGAAAGGACGAGCGTATGTCGTGGGTATCTGCACCCATTCCGGGGCATCGCGTGCCGAGACGCACTTTGTCCTCCTAACTCCCTATACCTTATCCAGTCCTTAGCGCGGGAACGCTAATTCGTTGATTATCCTAATGACTGTCAGGGAACCAGCAGGAAAGAACGAAACCACGTACCGTGACCCCTTTCCTTAATTTATTCCGAGTGGGCGTCCCTTTGAACTCACCGACGCCCGTTTGCATATTCCGAGGACTTTCGTACCCCTGGGTCCCCCGTTCTCGCCAGATATGATCACCGCTGCTGCCGGTTTTCGAATTCCCAATTAAACAGGCATTCAATCAATATCGACGGAATTAAGGAACCGAGCCGCGGCCACCGACGACTGCCCTTTACCCTGGAAATCTTCATCCGTTATTACCGCACCGAGGCATCTAATAGTTACACGCGCGAGACTTGATCACGATATGGCTTCTTAATCTTTCCGGACGTATCTGACGTCCTAGTTTCTTACTTACTTCCTCTCGTCTACGCTGTGTTCCGTGACGTGTCGAACCAGGGGAATCACGAAGATTGAAACATCATTCCATCTTTCTTTTTTTTTTATTCCAACGTATGTTTTCTTCACATTAAATCGCACGTAAAGACGATTATTTGATTTAGATGATTAGACAATTAGAGATTTATTGTTTTCAGTATATTGTTATTAGACTGTGAATGTTTAGAGAGCTTAAAATCTTCATATCCTTAGATTTGAATTATGATTCAAAAATACAGTTTATATACTCCCGTTTATAGGTATTAGGATATTTATCGAATATGAAGTCAATGTAAGCTCAATGTATAATACGATAGTATACAATGTTTGTGGCCTAAAATATATAATTTTTGTGAAACGTTAAATTTTCTTCACACAGACCAAATGTTCCAATGGTTTCGAACGGCAGTTGGTATATGTTAAGTGTAATATAAATGCGGAATATCTGCGGTGACAGTTATTACAATATGTCGTGTAGTACCCATAATATGCGCTGCGTGACAGAATTATAAAACCACTTTAAAATTTTCAATTCTTATGTACTCTAGTTAACATAAAGTCGGACCACTTTTTTCTAGGGAATATAATCTATCTTTTTTCTGGAGAAACATTATTTGTCAACAGGATTTATTATTTTAACCACAATACATAAGAATTGATAATTTTACGGTCGTTTAAAACCACATTTTAATAGTAATAAAGTCACTGTAATTATTATTAAAAAAGAGGTGTAACCATCAAAACTGAAAAACACATGCAATTTCTATATTTCTATATAACATTTACTAGTCCATAGATCACAATCGATAGTCTATAAACACAATGGTAGATCATGGCCACGAGAACTGATAGGTCATTCGTTCTCGTCTGCTAAATATGTATTCTCACCAATATCTATTATTACACAATACAACATTAGAATAACAAAGCTGGAGAAAGAAAAGATAAGAAAAAGAAGTGGAAAAAAAGTAAAACACAAAAGATATAATAGAAATATGTGTGAAAATACAATACACAACACTATCATCACTGGGTTAAAAAAAAAGAACGTTCACAATGATTCGAATCGTTTAAATAATACAAAAACACAGTTCTTATTGATTATACAAATTTTAAGTGCAAGCACCATTCTAGGAAGTCCAGGAGGGGAGGAAAGAAGAAATAATAAACGGTTTGGTCGCGTTGAAGCACTTACACACGCGTTCCACAAAGAACTATATATGGACAACACAACGAAAGTGTGCGAAAGTTGCTCAAGAACCCCTTAATTCAAGCCTAGTCGTTCGGAGCGTGGTATATAAAATGCGAATTTAAATTATACGGGTACCGGTTGCCATCTCGATAGGGTTTCTTAATCCCCTCTGGGAAACACTAACGTCCTACTTTTACACTCTCCATCCCAGCCCCGGCTTAATTACTTTAATTATGTGTCGGTGTCGCGCGAGGACCGACCAATAGCAGAACAGATTTAATCCTCGGTTATAGCAGAATTTCTTCAACGGGGGAAGCCGAAAGACGAAGACCCCAATGTGCTCGAAGCGAACTCCGTTTCCCGTGATAAGTACCATCGTTCATCCAATTAACGCCTCGAAGCGTTCTGATTACAGGGCGTAACTGCCATTTTATTTCTTAATTTTTATCCATTGCCGGTGATTGTTACACCGTTTTAAGGAGATTCATCGTTATTCAGAAAAAAAAGCAAAAAACAAATTCACACTGGCCGAATGTTGCATTATGTAGATTGTAGATGGAAACATCTCACGGTTCTAAACGATTACGAAGTACGAAACATGCGTTGGGCGTCTGGACAGTTCGTTGCGTTTTTAAGGGTGGAGTTACAATATATGAATATATTGTATTTATATATTAATTTACTACTTCTTTAAAAACTTGTTTCCATTTTTCAATTAATTTCATTGTAACTGTTATATACGACTTCGATTGTATTGGCTTAAAAAACTCTAGAACCTGTTTACAGATCGAATATTTTCGACGTTTTTCTTGATACAGAATGTTCTAGCGATCTAAAACAATGATCATCTGATAGGACACAGTGTAATTAAATGGATAAATGCTATAAAATCTTCCAGTCGAGATGGTGTAATTTTTTTACAAGTTTTCTAGGACGTAACAAAAATAGACTTTCTGCTTTTTCAGACGTTTCCTCGGTATTTCTCACAGAAGATAAAAAAAATGACGAATAACTTATAGAACAAGTACATTTAATCCACACCTGGAAAATGGTACCTGTTCAGTACAGCAAAGGACTTGTTCTTCGTCCAGTAAGAAGGTAACGAAGACACTGTACTCGAACTTTCTGGACGACCCAACATTATACTTTTACACGAGTTCTATTTGAGTATGACTCTGTTGCACAGAAAACGGCAGTGTCAGTGCTTGATATGTTTATATAATGTTTGTAAAAATGGATACGATTAACAGTAATTTTTAACAATCCACTAGACAGTACAGTTTCCCCCAAAGTGTCTAGTTGTATTGTAGAATCAGTCGGGGTCCGTGTTCGCTAAAGCTCTTCCACCAAATATACAGAATACTGACCTGATATATCATAGAAATGCATAGAAAATAGTATTATATAAAAATTTAGGATTGACATAAACAAAGTTACTGAAGTGCAAAAAGAATTACGACAAAAATTTAGGACATAAGAAAGTATTTTTTCAAATTATACTTACTCATCAATATATCTTTAAAACTTATCGTTATTATGATACATCCAATATAATACGATGCAGAAGAATTTAAGTAAAAAAGTATTGTCGCCATTGAGTAATTATCGCCTTAAGTAATATTTATAAAAACTCGTTGCAAGGAAATATGTATACATATATCCCTAAAATATATCACCTTTATTAAAGGTATTACAGTAATCTGTCGATGAGTGCGACGAACTCGAGTCCGCTTCGGAGCATTTGCGGCAAGGCAGAAAGGTTTTTAGCCTCACATAAATTTGTTTTCTGCGCGAAGCCGAACCTCTGCTTAGTTTCTGTTTACTATGTTTTGATTGGTTCCAGAAGGGGAACCCCACAGTGGTGGGAATAACGCCGTTGTTCGTGTCGCATTCATTGAGGAAATCACTGTAGTTTCTATGAATAGACGACGACAAACCAGGTCACCACGACAAGTTAGATACACAAGTACTTTATACAGTAATAATTTTACAATTATAAACTTAGTGTTAAGTAACCTTATTCAATGCGATTAGCAAACAGATTGCACATCTCATTTCTGTTTAACAGTAACATTAGCACATACCACGATAAATAATGAATTGGGGTAAATTGTGGTTTTAACACTTTAAGGACCAAACCCTTAATCCGTCACTTCAAAATGATAAGACTGATATACAGGGTGTTTCATTTAAGGCCACCTAAATATCTTCTCTATCTCTGATCATACGAGAAATATTTCTTATGTAATTTAAATAGTGTCAAGGGACGAATCGGATGGCGGCAAAAGGTTTTTATAAATGTCATTTCTTAATGAGTTTTTCAAGATCACCCATGTTTGTATATATTATATCTTGTTATTTTGAAGCCGAAAATGTCCACATTAAACCGTCCAATTTTTTTTATTTGTTATTTATTCTTGGACAGAATTCTTGAATTTCTTAACCGAAAGCGTTGAAATCTACTTCACATCGGTGAAACTACGGATCCTTGCTGACAGAAATTAGATACTAAATGACGACAGAATTTCGCACACTTTTCAAATGAGTGTTGCACCGGTGCAATACTGGAAGGTAAAAGAGCGTCCACCTATAATTACATTTATCGTATTGTACACTTACCTCAATAATTCACGTTTGAATATCGTTCACCCGTTCAACACGTATCAGATTCACGCATGAACAATCATATATTCCATCGACCATGCAAAACAACGTACCCGCAGAATCTCCGAATAATCATTAAGTAATTGCCAATCGTTTCCTTTCTCCTATCTGACTGTAAATTACGAGATCGAAATTTCTCCCGTGCCCACGTACCTCGTTGTCTTCCTTTGCGACGATAATAAGGGAGTGATAATAACGGCTAGAGCCTGGGATATGAAAATCTTTCTCCTCGGCCGGCTTTGAGTGTTTCCCCAGCAGAGGAGGAAGCGATGCTTCCAGCATTCTTTTGCGGGGTCGACTCGAATCCTTCTAATTAGAAAATTCTCGTAGCGACCCTGTCTTCGCGTGCGCCTTCTTCTCTCCGCGAACCTTTTTATTATACGAAGGCGTAACAAGGGCCGAGGGTGGCTTCGGTAATTATTATTCAAATATTTTTCTTTCCCGGGGCCCATGCCGCATTAATATTTACTATCCCACCCCCAGACAGCCATCCCTCGGCGTGTAAGGTGTTTACGCGAACAAAGGGCCCACCGAAACTGTTGCTTTTTATTTCTCTGTCATAAATGTCGTAGTATTTCATGTACATCCAAAATTTACATACTTAGCAAAGCGTGTTGAATTATTGTGTTCTGCAAATCCTATTTTGCATTAAGTCCGAAACAGTGGATAGTTCGAAAGATATAGGTGAACGAATAATAATTCTTATTCGTACGGAGTTAAAAAAACATTTTTTTTTTACTAGAGGGTTTGTGATATTATTAGATATTTTCTTTGTTCAGCAGAGAAGTAATAAAACAATTTTTATGAATATGATATTTGTTATACTTATATACAGTACCGGACAAATGTTTTCGGGCCAAAACCATTTCCTATATTATTTGAATTATAGATACTACTGATGTTACGTTAAATAATCAACGTCTGTCTTGTGTAATTGTTGTTTTCTTAGATCGACCACACTCGTTAAATTTTCTAAATGTCCTCCTCGAACAAATTGTTTATTTTGTTGAATATACCGTCTATTTGGGGATGTCCACACATCGAGAAACTGTGGATGATGGTGCTCCTTTTGAGCCGTCTATGACATTTTGTTTTTAAATTTTTGGGGAACTTTTATCTCGTACCATCCAAAAATGGATAAAATAAAAATATAACATAATGTTCTCGTGAAGTTCTTGTTAGAATTTATGGTTGTGAATGAAACGTCCGAATACTTTTGTCTAGCTAAATAGGTATAGATAAAATTTATTTCATATTTTGTGATACGTAGGTAGCTCCGTAGAACTTGTATGAAAGTTTGCATCGGAATAATAGTAAACACTCCGGAGGGCAGAAGTTCAGTAACATCACCATAACAACAAATACAGCGAAAAATGTCTGTCTGAATTCCTTTTTCCGGTACTTTAATAATTCATGCATGTCGATTTCTTATTTTCCTTTACATTTCTGTATGCATTTTATATGAAGATAGTTTATATTAAATCGTTTATTTAATCTTACGTATATGTGACAGATGACGATTCAGAATTGTCATTTCGTGTTCTTCTTCTTTTTTTATAGGAATACTAAGAATCTGTAATGAAATGACTACATATTCCCACCTAGTAATTTATGACAAAGTGTTCTTTCAGAAAGGCGTACAAAAATTGTTTCTCCTTGTTAGTTCCAGTTTTTTTTTTAAATTTTATACATTTAAAAAATTATTCAACATTTTCCATTTGAAAGACTATTAATATTGAACAACGTGTTCTATAATCGGTTATAAAAATAGTTCCCCTCAGGTTCTATACCTTTTAGCCATTTTTTGGACAGAGCTTGACTTTTTCGTCAATAGAACAAAGTAAACATACCAACTTAAATATGACGGTCATTACTTATGCATACACCCCATATTTAGTACGGAAGTTCCAAGAGTGCATACAAAAATAACGCTAAGCTAAAATATAAACTATAATACAGTTTTTAGTCAGTATACGTCCATGAATGCCCTGGACGACCAATTATTTCTGTATTATTTGCACAATGATCGACACTAACAACGATTCGTTCTCCGAACTACAATGGCAGAGCTCGAAAAATCAAATAAGTCCTCGTATTCTAACGAACAAATAAAAATCCCTTCCGCGTGTTACGTTTTCCGGCGCACCAGTCACGTGCAATACTTCCGGCGAAAGAGGCTCGTTAATGGTACGCTGCGTAACGAGACGCAAAAAAGAAAGGCAAACAATTTTCCCGTATCAGCGAATATAAATAAATTAAACATACCTTTGGTTCAAAGTGTTCCATCACGATCCACTTTTATATTAGCTCCAGGTCGATGTATAGGTACATACACCACGCAGACAGAGGACACAAAGTGAACTGTTCCTTCGCGAAAAAAAAAGAAAGAAATTCAATTTGAACCACGTCTGATCTGCATAACAAGCCATGCATGCCCGTTAGTTGAATCGAGGCTTCGAGGAGCCTCCACCCTCTCGTCTGCGAAAGAAGAAAAAAGGAAATCGCTCACCCTCTTTGGGCTTCCTAACGATGTGCCAACAAAATACGGACTGCGGATAAAAGGGCTGCTCAAGGAGGAGCGTAAGCAGATTGACGAGAAGGAGATCGTTGTACGCGCACGCGGAATAAAAAAGGAAGGGTGGATCCAAGACAAATATAAGAGGTTCTGGGGGTTAAGTCTAAGAAGCAGATAGTGGAAATCGTTTCCCTCCAGCCGGTAAAGGTATTTCCTTCGGCCTTGAAGGGGGAGGCCCGCCACCCCTTAATTATCCGACTGACAATTATTTTTAACGACTCCGCGATATCTTAACGAGGCTTAATCCGCCGACGTGGCCGTCCATTAAAAAAGGCGGCCTTCGTGGAATGGTAAACGGAATGTCGCGAGGGGGTGTCTCCTTATCGTGTCTTTGTAATTCCTCGTTGAAAGCTCTTCTTACTTTCGTGTCATGACTCCTTTCGTTAAGCTTGGAATGTCGACGTTTCACTGTTAGGTATACCGTTTCACCGCCAAACTAGCAGCCGTGAAACCTCCACCGAAATAAAACACTTTTTAAGTGAAAGAAAATTTGTATAACGTTACATTTTTCAGAGTACTTTGTCTGTCAAACATTAATGAGTGTAATAAGCCCCAGATAAGTTCTTTTCATACAACATTTTACTATAGGGTCGTTCCACGCAAAATCGATCGTTTTTCGCACTCCCTATCATGTTTAGTCATCATTTTTCTGTTCCCGAATTTGTTTAAAAAATACAGGCCACCGAAGTAAAATCAATTAAGTGAATAATATAACAATTTAGGTAACGAAGTTTATTTTTTACCAAAATCTCTGAACTATTGCTACGTTTTTATAAAACTTGGTTACATTCAAAGGGGAAAGTACTGGAACGGTCGAGAACGCCGTGATCACATGATGGAGTCCGCTCCCATCTTCAGTCCCTATTAAAACACAATAATTACCGCACGATAGACGACTTCCCATGTCCGGCACGCCTCGCTCATTAAATTGTCGCTTAACGATAGTCACAACGAGTTCTACGTCCCTTATGGTTATAATAGTGAGCGTGGTCATAACAGTCACGATAAATTAGTTAACCTTATTTCATTAGGTATCGATCGGAAAGTCCGCATTTATATCTTAATGCCAAGTAACATTCAATGACAGACCGTTACTTGCTCCGGTTAGCTACCGTAACGAATTGTTTTCTGTAATAGCAACAATAATAACATTTATAAAGGAAGTTCTTTTACAAAAGTTAGAAAAAATATATTGCTCATATTGTCATCAGCGTATAAATAGACTGCCAAATGAACACCTATTAGAATTCCAATAACGTCAAAAAATCTAAATTTATTACGATAATTATTTTATTAACCTTTTTGAATCTCGCAAGATTTAATTAAATTTGATTTATTTAGTATGTTACCATAAATTTTAGTTGCAAGTTCTAGATTGAAAACTGTGTTGAAATATGTGAGTGACGTGGAAGTTAAAGTGTCAAGTTGAATATTCCCTTCCTATAAGCACTTTTTGTCGAATCATCTCCACCATACGTTTTTGAAAAGAACAATACTTCTCAATAATACGAAATATGACAATAATTTTAAAGATATTCTTCTAGAAAAAACAGTATATATTTAAATCATCACAGTCTCTCCTACCCTATGTATCATCTTTCGTACATGTATGTATATAGGATGTAACAGAAGTGTTGTAAATCCCTGAAATGGGTTACTCGTGAAGTGATTTGGAACAAGTTTTTCCTTAGCAAAAATGTTATCCGAGGCTTTGCGCTAAGGAAAAATTTGTTCCAAATCACTTCACGAGTGACCCATTTCAGGGATTTACACTTTTGTTACACCCTGTACACAGTAAATACACGATGAATGGTCGAATACTAATGGAATTCTTTTCGTGGAGGATTTAATAACAGAAGAAAACATGCAGGACAAAGGTGTTACATTATAAGCGAATGTTTACAGTAACTCCTCGATGAGTGTTCGAAAACTCCTCGGCATTAAACATTAAATACTCCATAAACCAATGGCCATATGCGGCTGAAACAAATATCATTGGCTTCAAAATTCCAAGCTCTTTCATTATCCTACACATCATTAAACAATCAGCGTTACACTTGGAGACCTCTTCTTGTTAATGCCGAAGAGCCTTCGAACAGTCATCGTGGATTTACTGTACTCCCGTTCAATAAGTACTACAACACTTATCGAATATGCAGTACATGTTATATGACATTATGGAATTACTGTAAGCCTGAAATAAATATTGTATAGGGGATATCAAAGCTCGGTAGACAACGCGTATGTGTCTATGAAGTATGTAATAAACGTTGCCTAAAACATATAATTTTTACGAAACATTGTTAGAAAGAGATAAATACATGGTCCGGTGTCATGCACATTATTTTTGTTTTTTATCATACTCTAGTTTGACTGTGTGTTAGGTTACTCAATAATGAATATAATATATAATATAAAATAGACTTGGGGTGTAACATTTAATTAATACGCCAAAAGCCTAAATTTAAGAAACATCATACTCTCATCATACGGACCAAGTGTATATGTATAATTCGATACTTATGAACGTATCCACGTCGCATGCTGAAAATTCCGGCAAGACAAGCCGCATCTTTGATGTCATGTCATGGTAACGTTTTCGTATCGAAGCGATCGCTGAATGATTACCACGGTGTAAACGAGATGACTGTCCGATGCGAACAGAACCGATCTGCAAGGCGAATTCGACGTGGCCGTGAGCGGACCGTAGGTGAAGTAACGAGGTGAATCTGCGGCGAACGAGATCCGCCCCTGACTTTGGACGCTCCGTGTTGCTCTGCATTTAAATAATTAAAGATCCGACGGGACGGATGGACGCGCGGGCTCGTCGTATTAATGGGATAATCGAGCATTCAACGTCGAGCGAGAAGAGTCCCAGGAGTAGGGGAAATGTTGGTGGTTGGTGACGCGGCGGCAGTGGTGGTGGTGGTGGTGGTGGACGGGTGATAATGATTTTATAGTCAGCTGAACTACCCGGGGGAGGAGGGTGAGAGACAATTGACTCGATAATACGGGTCTTCCTGCCTGGCACCCGTTGATACCGACGGCGAATCAAGTGCGAACGCCCAACCAAGAGAAAGAGAAGAGGCCGAGGGACAAGGATAAATGTTCCGTTCGCTAATGACCCTGGTGCCTCTTTAGGGACTGCTTCTCGACTTAGGCTACCGGTCGAAGACCTCTCCTATATACCTCTTCGTTACAGGTCAAGGAATCAGGTACCTGTCAGCGAACTCCACCTTCTGGCTTCTGCAACACCCTTCTGTTGCGTATGCGGACTCAATACGGAACCAGCTTTCTCTGGATCACGCGGCCGATCACGCGAACACAACGATTCCGAGCACATATGTTCGCCGAAGTGCGAAGTATGGTCCAAATGTATCCGGTTTAACTCAGACTGTCTAAAAAACAACAGTACGAAAACTGAACTTTGTTTTGAATTAAAAACTGAACTTAATATTGTTATTATCTAGTAAATATGTCAACCCTTGCAATGCCAAGGCTTTTTTGTCAGATGGACTATCAAGGGAAGGGGGAGGGGGTGTACTTGTGTGACTACAGAACTTGTATGAAATGGGACTTGTTTCAATTGAATTCTCAAAATAGTAATATTGTGGGCATAAACCACCCCCTCCCCCTCCGTTGGTATTGCGAGGGTTAAGATGCAGGAAAATTATGTCGTATATGACAACTTTTTTTTTTATTTTTTTCACAGTAAATATAAGTTGGGAAAGAAGCTTTTGGATTTTACTGTGTATATCACTCAATTTTGACAAGCTGTAGATTATTCCCAGAATCCTTTGGTAAAGTGTGAATCATAGTGAAGTATGGAACGTACTCTGACATCACATGCAAACGTACTCTCTCATCATCGACGAAGATGTTCTTTTTAATGACCCAAATCTGCTAAGCCGTGTCGTTCAGTTAACAATTAATATTTCTTGTGACATCTCTTGTGGCGATCGTCACAAGTAGTAACAATTATGCAAAACCATTCAAAATGATACAGAAATTAAGATGTAATAGACTGCCGATTATTTGAATATCGTTAACTCGAAGGATCGATTGTCGAAATATAAAATGAATCATGTATCTATAACCAGCGACTTAAACCGGTACATATTATGCCATCAAAGCTATACCGACACCGATATATTACCGAAAACCAAAATAAGTACCGGAATTTTTTCGGTTTCTATAAGGGTAGGGCTTATATAGGGTTATATAGGTCGAAGGTACAACATATTTTACGATTCGGTAGAAGCCACTGTCTATAAGATCGCAATTTTTTGTGTTAAGTTCTCTCCTCCGCAGTCTCTTAATTCAGCATCTCACTCTCCTCTATTAATTTGAATAATCGACATTCTACTGTAAAACCCAATAAATAATAGGCCACAAGCCAAAGCTTATATCACTTGACAGACGGTCAGAACCAACGACATGATTTGTCCATCGACTCGTCCATAGATATCGATCAGTCCAGAAAAACTCAGTTAATAATCATCACCGAAGTACAGCTGGAGCTTTCAAATTTCACAGCAACAGGAATGTACACTTGATAGTTTGTCTTTTATTGTTAATCTATTCAGTGCAATGTAAATTAGTGATAAGGTTCCAGACCACATTGATTCACGAATGAATGCATAAAAAACGTGAAATGACTGGGACGCCAGTGTTTCCAGGTCTGCTCGTAAAATATGCTTGCTTAATTCTTACCATCTACCCAGTACGACACACGCACACAGGTGTTGAAAGCAACACCTGCCTCGAGAACGTCGGTCACTTCGAAATTTTGCATAATAACAATATTCCGCATCGAGATTCAATTTCGATCGGGTTAAGAGGCTTCTGAATCATTTGTATTATCGATATTCCGTTACCAAGTGACATCTATTAAGACAACTCTTGTTGCCATCGTTATTCTGAGGGAACGAAACAAGGTCGCCGCTCTGAAGTATATGCAAACGTACACGGTAACTATGAAAGTGACCCGAGTCAATAGTTTGTGCAAATCGAATGTGTCGCGCATTTTGTGTCACAGCAATCTACGGCACGATAATACGGAGCTATTTCTGAAAAAAAGAACAATTGAGAATTAAACCAATCGACGAGAGTTGTATCGTTAAAAATTCAAAAAGAAAAAGACCGAGAACAGATGCACGATTTTTCGAATAATTTGTACCGCCCACCGAATGCGACAACATGATTTCGTCCGAGAAAGGCCCTCGAGTAAAAGAAATGTAGAGAGAAAAGGAGATCTCCGACTACCTTCGCATGCGGCGAACGCAAAAATAGCCTCGGGACATGTCAATAATTAATTAACAGAATTTATCGATACGCCGCCGCCGTTATCTTGTCCGATACGCGTACGAAACGATTTTGTGGCCGGGCAGGGAGATAAGCCGTCGTCAATTCACTCGGCTGCCTCGTTCTCGTAGAAATTACGACTTCCTCGTGATCCTCGACATCCAACATTTCCTGAGGGAGGCGCGGAGAGCCCTTACAACGAATGTCGTTCCCCCCGTATCGACGTCAAATGGGTGGGCAGGTGACTCGGAATGGTCCGACCGAAAATTGGGACCTCGAATATGAATGTCATCCATTTAGTAACATAAACAAGCATATCTGAATTTATTCGTAGCCCCGCGGGACCGGGTATTCTCACTTTTAATAAAAATGAACTTTATTTATTCAGCTTACCGTGAGGTATCGACTATCTCAATGCTCCTTTAATGAAATTACATTATTGCACCCTTATTCCTCTCACACCACTGACTCCATTCAGTTGAAACATTTTTATCGCTATTGGTTACTAGGACAAAATACATTCTTTCGATCATCAAGGTAATATTTTCTTAATTAACCCTCCGTATGCAATGTGGGTCCTTGACAACCCAAACAACATTTCATTATTCTCGTATTTTTCTCCAAATGTATATTTCTATCAAAAAAAAATTTTAAACATTCGACTTAACAAACAATTGTATAATATACTAGAAACTTCAATAAGTATCCCGGAATTTTTTCAGAATATTTTAGAGCCTAATACGTTAACAAAATTTGACTTGAACATAAAGGATCTAGTTCGCCTGCGGAGAGTTAAATACACTATGTTTAATTAGCACAGATTTCGTTTTCTTACACTAAACACAATTATAAACACCGCCATTATTAACTAATTAGTTAAAAATTGTAACCATCCATCATAGATCTGCGATAGAAACGTCACACTAACGCTTTATAGAAACTTCCGCTGTAAATGAGAAATCACGCTCATACACACACAGGACTATTCTAAACAGGCATCAAGATTTTCGTCTCATAAGCCGCCATTCCACAAGAGGTCCCGGGCAATTGCCATCTCAATCATGACCGAACCGTTTCTAACGAAGTGCCATTCGCTGATCCAGAGATACCGGGGGCAACGAAAGAAGAAGAGCGCGCCAGAGAAAAGAGATAAACAGCCTGTGGAACGAGCAAAGAGCCATTGATCCTGGCGGTGGGACACGGTTGAAACCGTGTCCGGGCAGCAATTCGAAGACTCGGACATTGGTCCCTTGACGTCTCAAGCGGGAGGGTCCCGCGTCCGGCGAGATAACGAAATTAGCCCGGTCGCTAATTTATTTCCTAATTCTCGCGGGAGCGGAGGTGTGAAACAGCCGTTCCGGACCGTGGTATCCAACGATAACGGGCCCACGGTGTGGAATAAAAAGAAGGTGGAAAGGGTTCCTTCTCTCGTAAGAAGGCGATCGGCGAAAAGAGAGGTGGGGCTGTGAAGAGGGGGCTGGTGGAGGGGGTGGGGTCGACCAGAAGAGTAAGAGGGAGTATTTTTTATTATCAGGTAAGTTTCGTGCGAAAGCAGGAATGCACGCCCACGTTCACAACGTGTTTTCCTATGTCGGTGTGCTTACTGGTCACCACGTGAGAACGCGTTAGCGGGCACATATGGAATGCTACACGGTTGTTGCATACACTTTGCGTACCCGTAGTTATAGACGCGCGAATGCATCGATCGTCCCATCGACCGTGGCATTGACTTCTCACCGATCAGTGCCGCGAGCCGATCGCCCCCCCCCCCTCCCCACGGCCGATCTACGATTTCGAGATTGCGCGAAAATGAATGCTCTTTCAGCGAACTCCGTTATACAGCGTACCGAATAATAGAGCTTTGGAATCGGCCGCGGGAAATCGCGATAGGAATGACCCTTAACCTGATATCGTGGCTGCTGTAGCTTGGCATTGGATTAGAAATTGGAAGGAAGGTTTGTAGGAAATGGAACGCGATGGATGTTAATTGATGGGGATGAAAGTAACAGCGCTGTCATAATGTTGGGTCTATTTTATACTAGCTGCCTCATTGGAGGCAGCTAGTGTTTTGTAAATAAGAAGACAGCGCAGTTTAACACGTTCTACGTCATACGTTCTACTCTTGGGATGGTGTCGTTATTCAATGTCAACACTATTGTTTGGGAGTTTATTAGTAACTATATAAGTATTTACGCGTTGACTTGAACATTAATTACTTTGATATTAATAATGAATGTCGAAAGAAGACATAAACAATTTTGTTATTCTTTGTGATTTTATAATTTATGAAGTCAATTATTTAATTCGTTCCCGTATTTGGAGATCTGATAAGAGATAATTTCCTTTCTGTATGTTGCTTGAGAAATTATTCGAAACAGCTACTAAACTTCTATAGGTAATCAGATTCCTTTATGAAAGAAAATCAAAATTTATTATTGACATTCACTGTTAAAGCATAAAATACAAAATCCATTATCGTATACATACCTAGACGGCAATTTGCTAGACTGAAATTGAGATTGTGATACGTTGTACATTCAAAATTTTATTGATTTTTGTATAAATGGGCAGCGTTAATTACGATGCTAAAATGGTATCGTTAATTACGTTTATCAAACACCTTCCAAGCATTTATTTAAAATTCAAAGTAATCGTTTCCTGCGATTCCTTCTGACGACACGTGGTCGGTTTAGCTGACCAGAATCAATTTAACAAACTTTGCCTTGCCGTTTACATCCATTAAAATTCCTGAAGGCGCTAACGACATTCCCGATTATTTTGTTCGACGCCCTTCGAATGCGAGTTTATAGCTGTCAGGATATACAGACATATACCTACTTACCAGCGGAGCCCACGGTATTGCGTCTGACACGGAAACTCGCTCGTAAATTCCCGCCGAACAAATTTCCAGCATGTGTCGCGGCTATCTTAGGCCCAGTGCCTCTCAACCCAGAACCACATTGACTCACTTAATATCATTGAACCTCTCCCTTAATTATTTCTTCGGAACTTTCTCGCCTATATTACTCTAAAATCTGATTATTCTTCTTCCACATGCATGACTATTACATTTACAGAAAATTCCTCAAAATTCTCGGGGAGGCGGAAGGAATAATTAACGAAATTAAACGTTCGATAGTTCTTCGTCGGAAGAACGAGATTGCTAGCTACGAATGTACACTAACGTACAAACTGAGCTTCCGCTACGGGAAAACGTGTTGTGGGGGAAGGGCCTTTTACCACTTGATAAATTTATTTCAAGCACTAAAATAAATGTTAAACCGAATGTTAATTTGGCATACATGTCAACAGTTCCCGATACCAAATGGTAGGAGGCCTTTCCCCTACTTCATTTTTTCCATCAGTGGAAGCCGAGTTTACTCGTGAGGGTTCGTCGCGATGTGTTCGGGCTGCGCCCGAAGGTGCATGAGAACCACTGGGGACTTGGGAGCGGCCGGCAATCAGAATATCGTACGTAGTCACACATTTAAACAAAAACACACATCGAGGTGGTACCGAAGCACTACTATCTCAATCCGTACGCAAATGAGCTCCTCTGCCCTCTAAGAAGACGAGGCAAGAGCGATGCCCGTGTAAAAGTGCTTCCATGGATGTGCAAGTGCGTGCGCGCGGCTTGTATTTTACCGTGCATAAATTGAAACACACGTGCGTCTCTCCCAACCCCCTTCGATCTCGTACACAATACCCATAAACCCGATGTTGATCGCGCGCGCACGCGGAGAGCCGCGAAGGAGTAGGAGATTGGGCAGAAGGGAGGACAAATCAAAGCCACTCAAAGAAATAACCAGCGCTCATTAAGAGTAATAACCCCTCTCCTTCGGTCGGGCCGATTGTTTCAAGGGTGTCACACGGATCGGGCAGCAGCTGCGATACACTGCGCGTTACTTAACGGTCTTCCTTATTATATTATTTGATTCGGGGTTGCATCGGGGTCCGGCAGTGACCTTGCCAACAGAGAGGAACCCTATTAACGAGGCAATCTTACATGAAACGTCCAGTGATTCTTATTTCCTTTCGTTGCGCTGCCTGGCCGAATGATCCGGCGTACACGCATGTTACGCGACGTCTAGTTAGTTGCTTCGGATTTATTTCACGGATAGGATCGTTGTCGACCACTTTAACCATCGAACGGCGCATTTTGTATAGTGGGATAATAGGGTCATTCTAGACGGGGTTGGACAATTTTTAGTTAAACTGACGGTGACTTATAAGGACGACGTATAATTACTCGAATGAAAATAAGAATTAACTCCTTGCCCTACGATTTTCTTGACGTCTGCAGACTCCAGGATTACATTGCTGGCGATAGTTTCCCAGAGACTATTTTTACTGTAAAAGTTAAATATTAATGCCAGCAACGTAGTATTTTACTTCAACTTAAAGAGAACCGAATAATATTCTTCTTTGTTGAATCAATTTTGAAATCGTTCACACGCGTCTGACTCGATGTTATAGGGCAAGGGGTTAAATGTAGGGTGGATGCACCAGTAAATGAACATGTATCAATGAATGAACATTATATATAAAAACGAGTAAATTGAATTATTAAAATAAGCAAACGATTAAATGCTTCATATTTAAACAATTTTCGTGCCATTGGTTAGAAATGTACATTTACTTTATATTGTTCATTCACTGGTGAAATGTGTAGTTTTTCTATTTAATTTAATCAATTACATTTCTCCATTTTTTAAAATTGAAATCTATACGTTATAAAAAGGCACAGATACTAAAAAATCTAATTTTCATGTGCGTGTATTAATGATATTAACATTTAAAATTCGACTTTAGTAGTTACAAAATCTCTTAAGTGTTCATTCATTGATACGTTTACCGTAGGGACAATTAAAGCCACCGGAAAGAAACTTTGAAATCTTGATGAATCAATTATTTTTAAATGATTTTTTATATAAGTGTTCTTTTTTAATTTGTAAAATATAATGGAAAGTAATGAATAATAATTCTTGCATTTTGTGAGTGAATTAGAAGGATATAAACAAATCCTGTATAGTATAAATATTGTAGAAAATCTGTAACAGAAATACATTTTTATCTAGATTTCATACAGAATAACACGAATGAAATTTATCTACTAACGAAAAATATTACTTATATAATATTAACTAAGATAACAAACTAAAGTAAATATTTTATGATAAAAATTATATTCAAATAATCGTTCAAAGAAAAGTTATAATAAGCATTTCGTATTTTATTATGATTATTCGTCATTGGTAAAGTATTTATTTAAACTTATTTGGTCATATTCTTTTTCATAGTGTCATTACATAATTAATTATTCAATTATATTTTCACGTTACAACGAAGTGAACATGTTTCATGGACACTCTTGATATTCGAAATGTGTTTTAAACAGATACAGTCGTATATGATCCGTAGAATATTTAATTACAAATTCCATCATGCAATAAGAACGATAACAGATAAAAGTAGACCCAAATATCTTAGAAGTATAAAAGTTAAGTATATGGATGAAGAACGATTGAGCTGTAATTTTTCTAGTTTCCGAAATTACCACCTTCATTTTTCATAGAAGTACAGATTGACAAAAAAAAAACTTTATTATATTTCTTCGGGTACCGTTTGTCTGTCTTTTTAATCTACGATACAATTGAAATTATTTTATAACACATATGCATTGACCAAAATTCCATGCAATTTATAATAGCCGTATGCACTTTCTAATTCAAACAATTCTCGCAAATAAGTGTCCTTAACACAAATGACAGACGAACAAATCGAAAACATTGACAAGTTAACTAAACAGTTGACTATGAAACATCGAAAGATCTAGTAGAACTAACAAATGTTTCACCTCTAATTTCCCAACTCATTCAGTACCATTATTCTCTTTTCTATTTTACAATATTTTATTTATATTTTCCATCTCATACTGCTTTACCTTTTTTTCACCAAAAAAATTCCAGCCGTTCCAAGACGTAAAAACATGGGTTATTTGCTCTCATGACCACGAGAAACCATAATCCAGTCGACCACGAGGTACCAGAAAGAAGCGTTAGTCAAACAGAACATTACTCGAGTACCAGGGGTTCTCAATACCATCGCGAATAAAGGAAAAATAAAGAACTGTTTTTAATAATTATCGATTCCATTATTGACATTGAGCTAGAACAGCGAAGAAGAACGACGAGGATCATATTTCTACCTGGTTCCGCTGCTCTCGGCCGAGCTGCTCGCGACCCACGAAGCCTGATAATTACAGGCGAGCGTCCAGCGAATGAACAGGGGTATCATTAACACTTCCTGCCTCGTAACGACTCCTCGACTGATACACGGTGCGCGCTGTACCCATGCGCGTCACCGCGTAAACCTGTCAACCTGCTTAATTGACGTCGAACACCGGCGCGTATCGTCGAGAAGCATCTGATCATGAAACTTGATCGAGCAGAGAGCGATAAACGAATTAGAATTAATTTCCGATGGGTTGTATCCAAATTCGATTATGTATGTAGCTACATATTTGAAAATAGCATCGTGCTCTTCTCTCGAGACGGCCATAGGAATTATTCTGTTGGGGCTCGTTGCCCTGCGGCTAGGCTAATAGCAACCAATTTACCTGTCTCACCGAAGTAAGAACAGGTTCCTTATAAATTCTCCCCCCGGTTACGTCGGTGACGTTATTATGACAACTAAGTTGACGCGAATCAATTATAACCGCGCTACTTTCTGCTTTTTCTCCCTTTTACTCGGTGTCGGTCGCGTTAATTATACTTCGAATTTTTCTTGAGTATCATCAGGAATTGAAGTCGCATCGCAATGCGACTCTGCATTTACAAAGTATTTTTAGGTTCTGGTAAATATGTACATTGTATTTCTACAGCAAATTAATTACCAAGTGCGTAAACTCAGAGATATTAGTAAAGTTTATAGCGTTAGGTTTCGTTACTGGCCTGTAGATTTTATACATTTATGCCACAGTTGAATGTTTACATGAAAATGGGAGGCAGAGACTTCACCAGGGATAACTATCATTTTTATTTTATTTTCAACGTAATAAATTCCTTAAGTATCGAAGCAAAATTTTCCTTGTTTTGGACTCTTCTAGAGTAGTCAACGAACGTCAGGGTTTGCATAAATATCCGCAGTCTATTCATCGCGTATCAACATTTTTACAATTTTTCCAATTGATACAATTGTAATCCTCCAATAAGGAAGCAAAAAAGGTGTAAATTACGTAGATATTAATATTATATAAATTAACACTACAGAACGCACGTTGGGCCTGAGAGGCCTACGACACTATGTTTTATGATATAAAATATCATTTTCTTTAACTACACCTTTTATATCTAGTGTGCCTACAGATTCCAATATTCGTTACAATTGCAATTAGATCAATGTTCGTATATCGTGTACTATGCAGAGATCGTAAGTTGCCGACGAATGATATTAACGGGACCACCTCCAGTCACATGAATTGTCATTATCGGCTAAATCTATCGCGAGTGACGAAGAACCCAAAGCAAACACATCGAGATAGAGTGAGACGGAGCAATAACGTTCAGTTTGTCGGTATTCGACAACTTACGATCACTGCGCAGCATGTGTAGCACCGATGAGATTCTTGTACACGCGTTCACTGTCAGGTTACGAAGTAAATAACCGGCAAACATTTACAAAGCGTATGTAAAATGAAGTACAGTCTGCTAATAACGTCGACCGGTCGTTTGGTTTCAGTAGCGGCTCCAGGTTTTAGCAGCGTCATGCACGGGAATGGTCTAATGTCCTTGCACGTGGAAGGCGGTACGCAGGTCCAGGTGCCACGCTCGTTGATGCAGGCCTTCCTGCAGCAGGACCCGAATCATCCTGGGTTGGAAACGGTACGGCTGCCGACGCCTCAGTGCGGGTCCGACGAGGCTGGACCGCCGCCACACTGCCGCGAAGTGGAAACCGAATTGTGTCTGGTCTGTCGCCGTTGCGGCCGGGCTTATCCCCAAGAGTCGACGCTGCTCGCGCACCAGCGTTCCTGCTACCTGGGTAATCAGCAACGTCGCGGGGCGCTGCGTCTCGTTCAATCGCGTTATAGCTGCACGCTGTGCGACGGGAACACCCCCTCTACACGACCGTAAGCGAATGGCGGCGTCACGCTGAAACGTTGCCTCACCGAGCCCGCCAGGAGGCAAGTCAAGAACGACAACAGCAGCAACAGTTCGGCAATATCGGCGCGGAGACCGTTGGGCAATGCGGCGAGGAGGTTCATCCGCTAACTGACGAAATGGAGGACGTCGTCAATCAAATCACCTTATTGGCTGCTCGCGCGGCCGCCGAGAGCACGACCGGCCAGGCTCAGGGTAACGAGAGGGTGAATCCGGACAACAACAACGCTCCCGACGTGAAGAGACCGAAACTGGTCCAAGAGGTGGCAGCTTTGGCCGGCGCCCGCTAGGCGCGCTGACTCGAGGGACGATGGGTACAGGAGACGGTGTGACTTTTCACGGAGGGATGCTATAGGATATGTCTCGACTGGTCCCGACCCGATTCCTTTGAACCGGACTGAGCAACGGGGATATAAAGAAGGACCGAGAGTGTTCGATAGGTGTGCTCTGTGAGGGAGAATACTCGATAACGGAAACAACGTTCCTAACTGACTAGATAACGGGGAGTCGGGGGTTCCATCCTAGGCAGGAATTATCGGCGAGGGGCTTTTTCTTCCGCTTCGGGCCACCCACGGAATCTCCGACTCCCGTGGTACTCGTGCGTGGACGGTGGACCAATTACGAAACGAGCGCATGCGAAACCCCTACTTGTTTCATGTTTCATTATTTAAACGTTGCGCACTGCCACTGTCGCGCACCCGCCGGTTTTCAACTGTTATTTTTTATTGTGACGACTGTAATAGCGTGCCACCGAGCAGCGCGTACACACACCAAAGTTCCTTCGATTGAGAGAATAGAAGAGATTCCGAGACGAGGTAAACGACAGACGACGCACGGATCGGGGAGAGAGAGAGCTTTCTGTGGCGGATCGTTTAGACGAGAAGAAAATTACGAGGGGAGTGACGAAATATTCCCTTGACGACGCTGGATGATACGCGTCGGGGTGGGCTGACTTAAACGTTCCTATGTAAAGTAATAATAAAAGTTTAATGAAAAGGAAAAGAGTTACTAAAAAAAAAGAATAAACGAGGCAGACGTTAAGGGTCGCGCGGCGATGTTTAGGGTAGATGGCGCGCGGCATTCGCGAAACTAAAAGTGCCGCGGTTATTACGAATACGTACATACCATATTCATCTAAATCTTCACTCTCTCTATCTCTCTGTCTCTCTCTTTCTTTTTTTACGTGCGTGTGTATGTGTGGTTCCGCGAGGCGTGTACGCCAGGGAGGACGCGGGGAAAGTATATCGTCGACGAGAATGACCACAGAACGCCTTTGCTAACGAGAATACGAAATTAAAATTGAGAAACGTACGGTTCGAAAGCGCACGCCATCCGCGTTTTGTTTCGTACTTCGTCGAGGTGACGGACGAAGAGGACGAGAAGGTGTAGGAGCACGACGGGGTATAAGCACATTCGTGAGATCGATTTTAGAACCCGTGAAAAACGGGGCGGCGGCGGAGGAATCTTCGAGCGAAGATGGCCCACACGCACACACGTGCACACTGAACACGTGCACGCGTTCGTTCGCATGCACATACACACATACACACACGTGCAATACACAGGCATTACATCGATCCCGTGAACGGGACACGACACTCTCGCGACGGTGTTAAACCACTTTCGGAAACACGGGAAACAGAACGGGGCAGGGGTAACGGGGGTAGGGGGTGTGCGACGCAAGCTGTCCCCCCTATGGGCCCGTCACGCGATAAAACACGGACTCGACGCGGTTCACGAACAAACAAGACCCAGCAACATGGTTCCTATATTTAATAAATTATATTTAATAACGCTAGACACAAGAAATGATTAATAATAATATTAATGATAACAATAAACATAGTAATAATAACGATAGTAATAAAAAGTCATTAGTTATAGCTAATCGATAGCTGTAATAATCAATGGTAGTGTAACGTACGACGATGATTTATCGGTCGAGTTATAATTACCCCCGCGATCGGGCACAGTGCTGGGAGATCGTACGAGGAGACCGGATTATCACCGCTCGTCGCGTCTTTTTCACTTATCGCCGAAACGGAAGCTTCGGCCGCGCGCGATCGTTGACGTATCGACGCGGACGAGCGCAACGGGATGACGGTTGGGAACGTACGGGACGCGAACGGAGGACTTACGGGGGCAAGGTTGAACCTTCATTTTCGCGGCGCGATACGGGAAAATATTGAAAAATGAACAGCACTCGATCGCGAAATGAGAGAGAGAGAAAGACACCTCTCGATCGGCGGATAAAGGGTTTTGTAAAGGTCTGCTCGGGAACGACGATGAATTCACTATTAGCGTGTAAGTTACAGTTAAATTACAGCTAAACTGTAGAGTTAAGGGGAAGGAAGGTTTATGCATTGGTAGACGACACACGAACACACACACACATGCATAATAAAAAAAATATATATATATATTTAAGTAGATAAATGTATACGTGCCTGTGATATATATTGTGTATTTTGTACGCATATACACTACATGTATATCATATGTACGTATATAATGTTGTAACGTACTAGAATCCTCGCGGGTATTATCCGAAAAGATGAAGACGTGCATACACGCGTACGTACGTCGTGTTCCCTCGCGTTTGAAAATGCTCCGCGCTGTCACGACGGCAGAAGGCAATCACACGGGAGAGATCAGAATGTCAGAGGAGAGAAAATTGTGCGCGAGTGAAAAAGTTCCACGGGGCGCCGAGGGTTGTCGTTGTGTGTGCAGGTGAAGGGTGGTTGCGAGCCTCCGAATCGTCGCGTGAGACGAAACAGAACTTTGTTTTTGACCAACCGCGAACGATCCATGGTCCGATGTCGCAGCAAAGGCGTATAAAACAAGGTAAAGCAAATAAATCAATTCAGTTTTGCAAAAGTAAATTAGGAAGAGAGAGGATACATGGGGGTCTGATGATGGGTGAAAATGGGTGCAAAATCAGTTTTAAGTGGTCGTCAAGGCGAACGATACAAGAATTATTTCTAAGGTAACTAAGCAACTCGAGGTTCCTGTCTGCAAAAAAAAAAGATGCTTTTTCTAATGTAACGTTGATAACGGCAATTATTAATATTATTTTTGAATTATTATTATTATTTTTATTATAGATTACGACATTATATTTACATATGTATATGTGGTCACGTATTTATTATTATCTATGTAAAAAACGTTACAGCGTTGATCGAAAACGAAAAAGAGGCACATGTATACAGAGAGAGAGATACAACACGTATTACACATAATACAAAGAACACATCGATACAATTAGTACACGTGAACAAAATCGATACGAATTATTAAGTTCCCGATTTATTACGTTGCTCCTAATGGCGATCCGTTTTTCGATCGTGATTCGGAGCATCGAATCGAACATACCTTTGTAAACCGATACCTCGGAAAAATAGGACAATTATTGTTACTATTCGGTAATCGTGGATTAATTGAACTCTGTAGATAATTCGAATTAGATCCGTGGCGATTCCGTGAAATCGTAGATTTCACAGTTTTGTCAATATATTGGCCGCTCTCATTGCTATTGAGGGGATACGAACTATAGTAAACTCTGTAACGGGGCAATGAATCTCTATCTTCAATCATAATCGTGGCGAATAGAACCAACTTCTACCACTCATTTTATCTTACCACTCAGATAGATGGTTGCTAACAAGCAATCGTAGATCAAATCTCGAAAGCAGTAAGCTACCTGCGCAAGATATTATTCGTTAAAACGAAAATTAAAATAAAATTCTTGATTTTTCACTATATGTTAACAATGAATTAGCAAGGTTTAACGATATAAATCAGTCCAAACATAACTGCAATTCGGCCTGTAAGAAAGTTTGAGTAAGTGCAATAATATAGAAATTACCGAACAATGTTGAACTAAGGGAGTGTACTATTTTTATAGCTACCCTATAAATACGTACACAATGTAGCAGATGATCTGAATGAAGTTGTATAAGAAGTTATATTCATTGAGAAGACCTAGCCAGTCCATTATGTAATGGTCGGTGGGAAATAAATGACTTATCACCATTCAAGTCTGTAGTATGTATTACCTTAATTCTATACATATAGTTTTCATAGATGCTTCAAAATACTGTTGACTGCCATTAGTTTTGATGTTACAAATTCGAATCTTCATCACCCTCTAAAACACTTAAAGAAAATTGTAAAATACCTACTTACATTTTTTGAATACATATTCAAGAAATGTAAAAATGTATTTTACAATTATAACATGGACAATGGCGTCTTTTTTGCCCACTAACTTAATATACTCTAATGGATATTTCATAAAAATAATTAAGAATTGAAATGGTTTTTAGAGAATTAAATACTAGTCTTGTTGGATGCCTTTCACAGTTGATATCCGAGTGTAATAAGTGCTCATCTCACATTATGCTCACAAAATAGCACAATCTGTCATTGAGTACGGTTCAATGGTTCCGAACTAATTGTCCTAATATAGAATTTACTATACGCAGTATAACCAATCGTATAGCACGGGATGTAAATTTCAAAAAGCAAAACAATCTTTTTAACGTACATGCCCAAGAAACGGTATGTACTTTGGCGCACAAAGGATTAATATCATGTTCCTTCTAATTATATCCATACTCATACACACTGAGACACACACACGTACACATACAGACAGATGCTCGTATATGTATACGCCAAATCTTTAATTTTTCTAATTGATTCGCCGTCATGCGATTGCACGAGGATCTTTGAGAAATCAACGAACGCGCAACTGGAACGCGACACTTATCAATACACTATCTTTACATCGAACACAAAAGCACACACACACACACACACACACACACACACACACACACACACACACACACACACACACACACACACATATATATATACATATACACGAAAGCACTAGACATCTACATTAGATTACGAGAACGTTCTCGGATCGATATATCGCATACGCGCAGTAAATTCTCAAAACGCGGCAACGTACGTGCGCGTGTACGCAAAACTGGGTCGGTTTTGGCGTTTTGAGTTTTGAGTACGGGAGATTGCGTGATAGAGTAACCGAACCTCGCTACTAGCTGTTCCTAAAATCAACAATGAATGAGTGATAAGCGTGCGCGAATAATTTAAGGAATGATTAAGAGTCAGATGCAGTGGTAAATGCGAAATGAAAGATAATTATGTTGTGAGACTAGTGTGCCCTCAGCCGCCATTTCTCGTTTCTCTCGTGACGGAACACCAATCGCGTCATTCCTCTTCCACCGTACGTCCGCCATCTTGCTAACATCATCGCCAGGCGTCTCGCCGTAACGCATTTAATCGTCCATAAATTCGAACAATACGATCAAGTCAGTAAGTTCTCTATATACACCTTTATTCACCAAAAATGGTAGAATCTTCATAAGCGGGCGAGTAACTGACATCTTTCCTTTTCTTCGAAGAAACAGTTTCGAAACCAGGGGAAATAGTCGATTCGTATTCGACGAGAGAACAGAGCGATCGGCGACGAGAAAGTTTTTCAGTTTTCTAATCTCGTTGAGTTTCTACGGTATGTGTTAAACGCTGGTATTTATTATTAACACCATTGGTTACCCCCGGCTTGCTATTGCAACCGGCTATTATTACGGCCATCATTAATTATTATTATCGCCGCGATAAACGACGGGTGTTTATTATTATTATTATTGCATTATGAATATTATAATTATTACGCATTATTATTACCATTATTGGCGGTTCACATTATTGTCGATTGAATTGTAAAGTTTGTTCGAGCGAGTTTTCATTGACTATTAGTTAATAACTACGGACACTAAACGATAATGATAGCGACTAATTCTTGTGAGAGATTGCCATGTGTATATCTTATATGTATTCACTATGGGGCCCCGCGGTACCATTCGGCGCGCGGATTGCACGCCGCCGCCATTGGCGCGGGGTGTCCAAAACGCCGGCTCAAAAACCCCGACGATGTTGGCGCCGTGCACCGACCCGCAAAATAACGAGGGAGCGAATCCCCCACCCGACGATCAAATCGT
Organism: Dufourea novaeangliae; assembly: GCF_001272555.1. Lineage (NCBI taxonomy): Eukaryota > Metazoa > Arthropoda > Insecta > Hymenoptera > Halictidae > Dufourea > Dufourea novaeangliae. The sequence continues at coordinate 694,534 of NW_015374123.1, read as the reverse complement.
GGTCGCAATCACAGGTACTCGATACGATTACGTTTCTCCTCGCGCCTCGCGCCTCGCGCCCGGCCCCTTTTTTTGTAAAACGCGGAGGCGCGGGGAGACATCGACGAGAAACGAAACGATACGATACCGATGGCTCTGATAAATGAACCAAGAACAGAAATCCGGAAAGAAAAAAACCAAAAAAGTAAAAGAGAAGAATGGGCGCGCGCGCGAGCACGCGTCGACGAACGTTATGTGTATCATTTATTTCGTAATTCACTAAGGAGTCGTGTGACCGCGTGACATTTCGATTCATTTCCGGATTCTCTCCCCCCCCCCCTAATTGGTCTCCTTTTGTTTCGTTGTTTCCCCTGTTCAGAAGGATTTCGATGTCCCTATTTCAGTCGCGTCGCTCCGGCCGACGCGACGGTGTGCGCGCGCGCGCGCGCGTTGACCTTTTAAATTTCGCGCGTTAAATTGCGCGTGCTGCAAGACAAGAATGTACAAAAACCGCAGAAACCAGGCAAAACGACGACAGAATATGCAAAAGACATCCGACATCCGACGTTCTTTCTTGATCAGCTCGTCCACCTACGCTCGCCCTTGTGTACAAATCTGTATTTATGGTGCCATATGTGTTATGCGCGCGTGAACGGGGTACCGTGTTTGCGCGCGCATCTAGATTTTATAATAGAGAGAGAAAAAGAAAAAACGAAGAGATTGAGAAATGGATGGGGAAAAGAAGAGTTGAACGCGCGATAACGTATCGTCGAACATACATACACAAACACACACACACACACGCAAAAACACGCATGCATCACATTCAACTAAACGTGCCATATAAAATGGCTGTACCTGTATACGTATATAAATATACGCGAGCATACAGTGATGCACATATTTACGTGCGAATATTCCTATAAAAAGAGTAAATGAATTGAGAAAAATAAAACATAGGAATTTAAGAGAGAAACGCGTGGTTGATGCGGCCGGGCACCAACATCGTGCGGCAAATGGGTGCGGTGCAATCATGTTCCTATTAGGTTTCATATCTAAGCGAGTAATTATACCACTAAATATAAATAATGAAGAAGGATATAATGATATTATATATATATTATTGGATATATATATATACATATATATATATATATATATATATATACATACGATACGATTATATAGATCTAGTCTATGAAACTATAAAAAAAAAAGAATAATTCCCTGTTTTCCCCGGTTCCTTCCTCTAACGAGATAAAAGAGAAGAAGTGCAACGTATTTTCCCATATACATAAATCCTTTTCCTCTCGTGTAAACAGATACACAACAGAATCCCGGGATGCATGTACGCGCGCACGCAGACGAAATTCGCGCGTGAATTTCCTTCGGCGGTACTACTACGAGCCAAGCTACGCCAAAAGAGGATTGTTCAGCGTTGCGGCTCGTACGAGTACCGGGACACACATGCACACACACAAACACACACACACACACACACACCTCCTCGTCTAGAGAATAAGAGAGCACCCGTGTTTTTTCACTAACCGCCGTTTAACAAAAGCGTTAGGCACAAGACCGAGTCTCTAGTTTCCGGTGTCTCGGCACCCAAGAGGTGTCGATGTTGTATAGCGGCCGTCCGCCGAAGCGAGCGTTAAGTATCTCACAGTTACGCCAGGAGATTCGTTAAGAAATCGGGAAGTGCAAAAATTGATTTTGGAGGACGGAGCGTAGGAAGGGATGGGGCTGGGGGGGGGGCGACCTGACGAGGCGAAGAAGAGTGCGAAGAGAAATGAGAAACGTGAAGACGGGAGAGCAAAAGTAAAAACGAAAACGATCAAACATTTGGTTCCTAACGCGTCGTCCAAGGACAATGCCTCCTAGGATAACACCGTGTTCAACGTTACTCTAGAAGGCTTTGCCAACAGATAACTTCAGAGAAACGAAACTGAAAACAAAGAATATCTTTCTGTGAAAAAAAAAACGAACAATTCGAGTACCTCGTTTTAATTCTGTATTTTCTCCAACCCGTCGATTAATTTTTCAAACGGTTTCGGTGATCTACTTGACGCTTCAAATACTACTCTCCCCTAATTGGTGAAATGCGCTCCTCTTGGCAACGTCTGCGGACTGATAACGTTCGATCTACTCTTTACGCGGCGGTAACACGTTCATCCCTAACACGACGGTTCCATTTTTTCTTTCTTTTTCTTGTACTCTTAAGGTTGACGGAAACTTTGATAAGGAATTTTTACTGAACCACAGATGGAAACTGTTTCAGAGAGAAATAAGTCATTCCTTCGGCAAGAAGACTAACACATATCAATTATTCATCGAGGAGTCGTTTAATTCAGGCGCTTACTTTCCAGTCATCACGAAACGTTGTTTCTCCGTTGAAGATTACGTTTTAGCTAGCAAAAACTAAAGAGTCTGTAGCGGAGCCCGATTAAATAGCCGGTTGTGTTTCGATATAAGGGAGACTATGCTTTGGAGGAGTAGATTGTGTTCGGCGAACGAGTGCGAGCCTGCGCCAATTAATCGTGGCAGATGAGAGACAAATTTGATCGCAGAATGAAAAAAAAAAAGAAATACGGAGCTTTCGTGAAATTGTCGAAAAATTCAATCAAACATCAAGACGTATGTATGTTATGATTGAACTCGAATATAATCTCGTTATATCATGTTTTATTTCGTTTGTTTCCGTTCGGCGCAGTGTCCCATTTCCGAGTTCCGATATTAGCTCACCTGGCAATTTGCATAAAGACGCGAAACATGACCGTTTAGCGAACCGATGTCGCGTTATCACGCAACACAGGTAACGCCCGTACCACGATGACCCGATGCAATTTTTCAATGATGTCATTAAGAATTTCCGTTCAGAGAGAGGGAACCTTTCGAAACGAATATCACAGTGACAGGTCCCGATTCACAGTCGGTATTATCGATTTTCCAGCCCTTATAATTGCGGTGATTTATAGAATCGAGAATCGTAACGATTTCCGAGACGTCTCTCACCTTTCACGATTTAGAAACCAGCAGTTCTCGGAACTCCACACACCTGGAAATAATTTCGTTTCACTTCTCCCCTTGTCCTATACACACTGTCCGTCTCTTTTCTGCTGCTTCGTCCTACCATCGTTCAGGTCAGTTTGATTTTCTCAGGCTCGACAACAACTAAAGTGTACTAAACTTCGAAGTATTCTATTAAACGCTAGTTTATCAGAAAAATCGATGCTTCTTGTGTCTTCATTGATTTCCTTGGAATAGATCTCTGGAATCTTGCGTTCCACTGCGTCCTCGTCTTTGATTGTTCGTTGGACATCCGTTCGGAGTACATCACTGTGGGTACATAATATCATCGTCAAGGGCGTATATCACCAAATTTGACAGACGGTAACTGGGTAAGTATGAACTTTCAATATTATAGTTATGTTTTCACGCCAGACCTATAGTGATAGTGAAATATTAAATTACTCAATTTTGTAAAAATATCAGCTGATTTTGTACACTTCCCAGAAAGTATCATTTTACTCAACGAATTATATTCTTATTTTTCATTTAAAATTCAAGATATTCGTTTCTGTATATCTTTGAGAAATGTCAGATATCCAACATTCTGTTTCAATAAATACTAGATACCTGCTCTATTATTCTATGGATTTATTTCGAGATAGGTACACGATTGTCTCGGAAAATATGAGGTTGTCCCATGGTTCAGGAAAAGATCCTGTACCTCTGTATGTGTAAGTAAATCGCTGACGAAACACAATAAACAAGGAAAATCGTGGCAAATTCGCGATGGATCGACTGTGGTTCGAGTGTATGGAGCAGCTCACACGGAAGAGGTGGAGGAAGGGAGGATCGTCGCCGTCGTCGTCGTCTACGGAGATAGAGTTTGCTCGCGAGATGAAACGCAAATTACGTTTAGAAGGGGATCGAACCCCCGTTGTATCGAAATAAAGACGGCACATAAAATATACGCGACCCACCCTTGCCATCCGCAACCTTTGGATAGCCGGCTGGGACACCGAGGCATTCCTCACCTCCTTCAGTTCCATCTCTTATCCCTGCCACCCCCAATTTATCCGTTCGGGAAACATCGATGCGCCCTTTACGACAAACGTCTCTTCTCGAGTGCTAACGTTGAACCTCGTCTAGACTGCTGAGAAACTGGAATCTATCCCTTTTAAACACAGCTTACACGTATCTTTTCTGTCTTTGCTAAATTTCTGTAAGTCCTTCAAATATTAAAGATTCTGCAAGCAACTACCTACAATAACTGGTGAAACTTTTTTGTATAAATGTGAATCGATATAAAGAATTGGTAATACATAATTGTGTGTTGTTTTTTCATTCAGATCTTGATTGATGTCTATGATGTGTCATCAACACGTTGATTGTTTAAATTTTTACTATTGGAGCAATACCGTTATAAAATACAATATTGGTGCTTATGTTTCTGTTATTAAGAATATTTACGTATTCGGAAGATTGTAAATGCTACTGCTTGGAAGTTCAATGTTTTTTTACCACCTGGTATAGGTAAACATTGTTGCAATCAACGTGTTAAGTTGTTCCTAGATGCTTTGGATAGATCCAAAAATTTCTATATTTTCACTATATAACTTAAATATTGCGCTAAAATAAAGTTTCGCGATGACGACAATGGATGTTACAGTGTTTTTACCTCTTTTTCAGTTTGTAGACATAAAGTTTGAAGGCCAATGTTGGATCTGAATTCTGTTTCTTAAGTTTAAAAATCGAACCTCCAAATGATAAACATTAAGAAAATACCACTTAACAAATTATTCAGAAAAATGTAAATAAAATAAAATAAGTAAGTTGCTATAGATTCAATATTTATTTTACAAGATTAAATTAAACATAAATAAACAACTTTCCGGTGCAATTTGTATTGTTGCAAATAATAATTAATAGTAAACGTATTTGCTTATCACTTCCAATGATTTTTCATTTTCTTTATTTATCTAAATATGCATGTACTCAATTATACATATAACGATACTAGTATCACTATAATTTAAATCTCATTTGCATCTTTTATGGACCAAGCTTCAGCAACTTATTTTTGTTTATCTTTTAACTGTTGTTACCTGAGCTACGAAGTTCAAAAATTTAAGATTTACTAACAGGTTAATACTAGTAAATATGGTGTGCAAATTAAATCGTTGAAAGGTAGTAATGGAGAAAAAATAACAGTCTTTAGTATCCAGAAAAGGACTAAGTTTTACTACTGCAACACCAAAAGCACACTTCATCGACGATAGAATAAAATTCATTCATTTTTGTGGACATATATTACCTCATCCACTATGTCACCAAGACCTTGATCGATCTGATTTCTATTTATTTCAAGCTTTGCAAAATTTTCTTTTCGGGAAATAATGTAAGCCTGTACTATATTTTTTTCAAGAGGACACGGCTTACACCCTGACACTTTAACACAGATAATTGTTTAATGTTAAACCGTGATGGCATCGATTCCTTGATATTTAAAAATTTATAAAACGCACTGAAGAATAAACATTTCTAAACAAGGAACAATCATCCGTAAGTATCATTATACTTTTCATCTATAAACAAGTATATCTGTTTATCTTCAAATAATCAATTAAATAAGTAATACAATGCAAACAAAAATATTTATATTCATATTGCAAATACGTTTAAAATGCATTTATTGTAAAGTTCTATGTAGGAACAGAAGCACGTAAAACTAAACAAAAAGGAAAGGTAGACAGCTGTGCTAGAATTCTTTTTGTAAAGACAGAAGACAAAAAAGTGCAACGTTTTCCTCTTATCTTTTCCATTCTTCAGTATTACAATATATCAGGACGTCTAGTTCATAGTACAGCAAACAGTATATTTGACACATTTTTCTACTAAAGTGTAACATAATTCCTTCTACGCTTTCGTTCAACAAAGAAACTAAATCATAAGTTTAATTTATATCTGGGCTCCATAGCCAGAGTTTATGAGGTCCACTTTTTAAAAAAATGACATTTTACACGTTTCCTGTATCAAATATTTCAAATAATCCAGTCAGACTTAGAAAATTGTAACTTTCTAATAGCAAAAACTTAAATAGGTGTATTTTATGTCAGGAATAACAACAACAATAGTAATAATAATTTATCTATATTAATATAAAATAATATATTTATAATACTACGGCAGTACAAAATACAAAAAAGGGTAGAAAAAGAACCAAAATTCCTGCAGTTACAATGTAATGCAGGAAATAACTGAAAAGGGCAAGGTTCAGCATATGTATAAATGTTATTATGCGTGATTTTACACAATTAATCACTAAAATTATCGCTGTTATTATAAGTAATCTTTCACTATTAATCATTAAAATTATCGTTGTTTAATACGTAATCTTACACTATTAATCCAATAATAAAAATTGCGATGATGAATATGTCCATTCAAGAACACAAATCTGCACCATTTGCGAGAAAAACATCCAACCACGATTCCTTCGTTCAGCAGCGTTCCTGGATGGAGCACCCGGTATATAAGGAACGTACATCTTCAGGTGTGTAGCATATAAGACTGTTATACCTATACATATATACGTTCACCAGCAGGTCGTATCTTCTCGTTAGCCGCGGGATGAAGCTACCCGCGCGGTAGAGTCACGTTTTTAATTTCTACCGGGCTGGCCTTAGTTCATTTTCACACCCCCTCAGTGGGCCGCCCGGTTCGCCGGGCGTCTAATAAGTAAATAATAACTCGTTCCGCCACATAACTCCTATCTCCGACCTCCCCGTCGGTGGCCGAGTCGCAGCAGACTCGTAGGCAATTAATACAAATTCCACGTTGACACATCGCGACGTAGCGACATTTTATTTGTAACCGCTGCGGGTCAGAGCGTCGGTGGAAGATTTGCAAATCTCGCGCGGGACAACAAACTGTGCAATGTATTCGAACGTCGTTTGTGTTTTACGACAAGATGAGATAATTATGGCGTTGTAAACATTAACGACGGTGTGTGTACCTATTCCTAGCGTAATTTCCGTTACAAGTATATTGGGCGATTCGAAAGAAATGGAAAACGTTATAATCTCTAACTAATCCGAATTTATTGATACGTGTAATAATGGGGCAAAATTCAAGGGCGTTGCAACTTGCATACGATCAATACGATTCTCATAGAAAGAAAAATATTTATGATAGGGAAATGTTACCTGCGTAGCGAGCCAAGGACAGATATAGGGCATTTTATTTCTAAGTTTGCCGTTAGCAATCGACGATGACTATAACCTGGGATTCTTGGACAGTTGAATAACACTTGCAGAATAATGAAGGATTTTTAGCTCATTTTTAAGGTTTTTCTAATACCTAACACAAAGTTGCAGCTGATTTCTAAGGATTCCAGGAAACCATTGGTTAATTCCAATTGGTTTTTGGAACCATCGTCTGTTTGTCTAAGTAGAAATGGCGAATAATGGACAGACATAATGGTCTCTGATATTCTGCAGTACAGATTTAATGAAATTTTAAATTCCATTCGGTTATGGTAGTTTCAGATTCGATTTTCTGAAAAATAAATCTTATATGATAAAATGTTATTTTGTTATGTACATGCAAAAGTAATTGCTTTTCCGTTAAAAATCATTATTAATATTGAACAGTTATTGCAGCTAGTGTTACAAATTTTCTGACAGAAATTAAATTCCCTGCCGATAAAATAGAAGAAAATCTGAATACATGACAAGAGAAAATCGCATTCAAATATTCTGTACATTATACATAAATATTATAATTTGATTAACTTTCACTGTTGTATTTTTATTATAACTTACGTCCATACTACTCAATACGCGATGAATATAGATATTTGAGTTGAAATAACAGTGTATAAATTGTAGTTCGTTTCAGTTCCACGTTCTTATTATATTTTTGTCTTCGTTGTATTTATTTTTGGTAAATTATTATTGGTATTCCACTGTGAATATACTTTGTGCATCAGAAATCTGGTAAAAAGATTCCCATCCTCACATTCACAGAATTTAGTATATGTCACTAAATACAAATTCTAAAAATTTATCCATAATACGGCAATATTCGTTGTATAAGTAAAAAATATATTATTCTACATTTATATATGAATAAAAAAATGTAGAATTCTTTTGTTTTCGTATGCAACTGCATATCCAGAATAATCGACTTTGTAGTTTTATCTGACACGCGCGTATTCGTTCTTCAAATAAGTAAAAACTGTTGTTAATAAACAGACTGATTTTTTTGGAAAGGAAGCTCCGTACAAGCTTCTATTCTACATTTTCGATTGGTCATTAGGCGTGAAATCACCAATTTCCAGTTTAATGATGCCACAAATTTCATCGCATCCTGTATACAAGGTGTCCCAAAATAGCTTCGACTCCCGCAAACGAGGGGTTCCTGGAATGATTTCATTGGTCGGGTTAACGATCCTGAATGGCAAGAGTAATATTTATGCTTCTCTAATTTGTAAATGACTTTGTACTTTATACCTTTTAACATCTACCGTAACATATACAGGGTGTTTCCGAGGTTGTAGTACAAACCGAAAGTATGTGATTCTGTATACAAAAATAAATCAAGAATATAGAATAACATTTTTTCGTACAATGCTTTGTTTCCAAGGTAATCAATTTTCATAGTTCATTTAACGTGTGTACATATGTATATTCAGTGACAATAAGTAGAAACAGAATGCAGTGAACAGGCGTGTTAGTCAAGTCCTATGCAATCGCATGCGTATCTAGCAAAGTGTCAAAATAGATTTTATCGAAAACGAAGCATCATATGAAAAAATGTTATTCTATATTTTCCACTTATTTGTCCATGTAGAATTTCGTCCTTCCAGGTTGTACCACCATTTCGGAATCACTTTGTATATGATACATACTAAATATCTGTCTTTTACAAAGATGTTTGTAACTTTGAATGGTCACTGACTATTTTACTACGTTCATAGTATATATGCATAGTTTTGTATTCATAACCCACGTACAAATCAACGTTTATTTCGGATCAACAGTGCTTAGGAATAGTTTCTAAAAAAATTACACCACATAATGCCTGCATCTACTACGATTGTACATAATTGGTGGTATATTTTCTTGTTAGCAGGAATTAATTCGAAGTTTCTAGGTGCGTTATAAGTATGAAACGCGCTAAGTTGATTTGTAACCGAGGAATTGTAAAATTTGTTAGAAAAATTATTGCAAAGTTCAATGTTTCCAAAACCATCATTTTCTTTAAATATTCTCATCGTGTAGGTTTAAATTTGTGAAAATACTAAATATCCTTGTTTTGATTGAAAATGAATGTTGATTTGTAGGTGAGTTACAAATATGAAACAGAGTGTATATCCACTGCAACACCTGCGAACAGGCCTGACATCATTTCCATTTTTTTTAATCAAATACACCAGAAAACTGAAATAAGTGGTAATTAATTTTTTCTGCTAAATATTCATAATTCAGGCATTAAGGGATCTATCATAGTAACTAGGATTTAATACTCGAGATACAATCATACTTACATATACGTTAGGTAACACGATCTAGTATGTATAAAAGAAAGCTCGACGGAATGGGGGGAGATTGGTAAAATTACCTTCTGGCTCGTATGAAAACGTAGATGTATGTCGCGGCTCGGCCAAAAACGAGGGAAAAAGAAGGGACGGTGAAGGTAGGAGGAGCCCAACCTCCTTAGAATGCATGTGTTTGCCTTTAATACATTTTTCGACTATGTTGACCGAAGCGTATCTTCAACCTGTGTACGTGTGCACGCATATGTATGCGGGCACCAACCAACCTACAGGGTGCCGCTAAAATATTCACCTTGTCAGAGCCGGGTCCACGAAATGTAGACGGCAATTTCCGGGCGGTACCGAATTTAAAGCGGTGAACCAACCAAAAAAATGAGTTTCGTGGAAAAGATGTACATTGTCTGATTACACGGAGGAACGAGCACGGTATCGTCGACTCTGTTGTAGCCGCGATAATTGCATTCTTTTGGGGAAAAGTTAGTTAAAGAATTTAATTGAATCAACTTTCAATGAATCTCCACGAGAATTGAATTGTGTAGATTAATAGAATGGATAGGTGGGGCGAGGTAAGATTTTCTAAGGTCTTTATACGCCTGTTGCCGCCAATACTTATTAGTAGACTGTGGATCTTGTGTATTTGTCATGTAGTGAAATGTACAGAACTGAATGCACGAACAAATTAATTAAGTTTAATAATGTTTTTGTGTTTCTTTACGCTTTATATTTGAATTGTTTAATTTGAAAGTGTTGCACGTCCATTTTATTTTATTTTGTGGTATTCAAGTATTTGCGTTTCCAACGATTGAAAAATACTGGTATGATCTACTTAGTTTGCCCACGTCTCTATGCGTTAAAGTAGATATAAATTCATTATACGAATAGGTTTTTTTTCCAAATTAACTAGACTAATATCTTTTTTCAAGGTCATTCATGGACTTACACCACTTTCAAAACTAGTGAATTGTACAATTCATTAAATATCTAATTATGTAAAATTTACATTTTATGCTTTAGTCTAGAATTGTTTATAAATCAAATCAGAAAAAACAACATATTATTGTTTAATTTCAATATTTTTTCATTTACATTATGATTCTAAAATTAATATTAGGTATATTCAATTTTTCACTTTGGATCGTAATGTGAAAATGTTTTGACATACTCATGGTACACGGAAGATATGTATGGCAAAGCAATAACTGTATCGTATCCTTATATTTTTCAAATGTAATTGGTCTAACATTTCTGTGTGAAGGTGTTAATGTGATGTTTTCATTTCAATTCATTGAAACAAACGAATATTTTAAGATGTAAATTATAAATTGTTTTTAAATAAAAATTTTACGTTAAAGTACATGTAAATTTTTCATGTTTTCAAGTCTTTCGAAAAATAAACTTATACCACTTAAAATAAACAGTCGATTTATTAGTAGACCGTGGATTTTATGTATTTATAATGTACTCGAGTGTGCAGAACCCGATACAATTAATAAATTAATGAGAGCTATAATTTGTTTGTTTTGCTTTGATTCTTACAAAACCCTTAATAAAGATTATGATAATTTCTATTTAGCGATCGTCTTTATAAATTAATTTACAGTAATTTGATTTTTTATCAACAAATATATCTATTTGTTAAATATACGAATAATTAGTCCACTATACAGTTTCAAATTTCCTACTTTCACACTGTACGTTCATTAAAAAAAAAAATAAAAGGCAGGAAAACGTTTTCAATAACAATATAACCAGTTTATTAAAAAGAATGGTAAATTCACCATTCATACAGCTAATAAAATGAAAAAGCTCGATCGTCTAACAATCAATCTATTATGTATAATACTATATTTTCCAGAATACATGCTCCTTAATGCAATCGATAGTGCCATCGATCATCGTTATCAATATACTAATGAAGCAGTCCGTAGATATAAATATTTTTTAACGTCCTAACACACGTTTACGTAAGGCAAATGCTTTTTATCGGATCATTAAGGTAAACTGCATTAACATAATCACAGTCGCAAACACAGATAGTAATTTCGGAAATAGCTTTCCCTATAAGCGTTTAGGTTCTGGACAAAAGCCAACCCAGTCTCAGAGCGATTTCACGTGAAATTATTCTGGTCTTGAGAACCACCGTAATTGTTATTAAGGGTAAACATATACGTATATTTTTGAAGCTGCTGTGTATCTACATTAAGTAATAAGATATCATATACCTCTATTGTAACATATGTTTCGTTTTAAATGTACCAGGAAAAAGGATGAAATTTAAACAAATTATCATGTAATTTCCTCTACTGAAATTTATGTAGATTTCAATATTTCCATGAAAATTTAGTAAATTAAGATTCGTCAACAGACACTAAGTTTTTTACTGTTTAAAAACAATTATTATAATTGTTAATCTACAATTTAGCTCACGTTTATGTATTGGTACATTAGTATATTTCTAAAAATGTTGAATTATTTATGCTTTAATAATGTACACATAAAAAAATATTTTTTTCTCAGAGTTTTAGAAACGAAATTTCAAAACCATAATTATTTGATTAAAACTAATTTATAATTTTTCATTGTGCAAATAATTCTGTTACAAACTAAAAATTCCTTCAGGAAGGTCAAATTTTCGTTAATAAGCCTAAGAAGAAACAATGATGAAGCAATTAATAGTTTCCATGATAACAAATTATTTATGTTTAAAATTTGTAAGAATCGAGTGCAAATCAACTTGTATTATACATTCTTAGTTAATAACGAATCATTTACTTAATTCCAATTGCCTTCATTTGTAGGTTTATATATTTATATTTATAAATATTACATATGCAGTGGATTCCGCTTATTTGGGCCACCGGTTAATCGAGGCAGCCGTTTATTTGGGACACAGCTCAAAGCACAAAACCTAATCGAATGTACTGTGATGCTTCGCATAATTGTGACAGTCTCATAATCGGGCTAAAGACGCTAGTCCCGATGTGTCCCAAATAACTAAAATCCCCTGTACTTCGTATAATAGACTTATTATATCTCCATAAATTCAAAATTTAAGTGTTTCTACTATTATAAGTATTGAAAGATATATTTATCAGAAATGTCTATACGTTTAATCGCTAATTAGTGATGTACTTATGTTTACCTTTATTTGTATATTTATATATATATATATAAATATATGTATAATTAATATATACAGGATGTGCGCGATAAATTGGACCAGCGTTTTTCTCGTGAACAGTAAATATTTCAAAAAAATGGAAAAGGAAGAACTTACAGTGTATCTTACTGGCAACGGGATAACTCATATCACTTTTTTATATTTGCATTATTTTTCGAGAAACGAAGGTGACCTTTAGCTTTTTAAATGGAATGCTATATGTTTCTTAATGTCATATGAAAGCGTGGGTCAAGACGAATTCACTGACATGTACCATAATGACTTCCAAGATCATACAATGTCCGAAGTATAAGGAACACACATAGATTTTTTATGGGGTCATATTAAAGATATTGTTTATACTACATCGCCAAAAGATTTAAACGACATACAAGCTATGATAAAACACGCATGTGCATCCATATACAATGCAACATTAGCACAAACTAGCAGGAACGTAATCAACAGAGCTCAAAAATGCACGTTGTATGACCTTGGAAATCATTGTGTTACATATGAGTGAATTCGTTTTGACCCACGCTTTCAGATAGCATTAAAAAATATATAGCAGTCTATTTAAAAAACTGAATGTGACCTTCATTTCTCGAAAAATAATGTAGATATAAAACACCGACACGAGTTATCGTGTTGCCAGAGAGATATACTGTAAGTTCTTCCTCTTCCACTTTTTTGAAATATTTACTGTTTACGAGCGAAACGCTGGGCCAATTTACCGCGAGCACCCTGTATAATTATATTTGTATCTAAAAATGTCACCTCAAAAAGTAAGTTAACGCTCCCTCGAAACTGTTGAACCCCTTCGCATCGAAGGACAAGATATCTCGCCACGTGATTTCGTTTATGATATGCTTTGGACGAGATATCTCCTCCAACGATTTCTATCAAAATAAATTCGTAAGTCACTGTGAATGTGAATGTAGAAAAGGTTAGGAATGTCAAATGAAGAAAATGTTTTGTTTCTAGAAACTAATAATTTTATTTTTTCATAATGCGATTCTTATTAATGACTACACTTACGGAATGCTCCGTGAAAATTGTTGTAATGAACTAAATGTAGAAGCGGAATACCATCGTCTAAAGCAACCGATGAGTGACATTTAGCTGTAAACATTGAAAAACGGGAACGCGAGCGCGAGATGTCTCGTTTAAAGCAGCACTCGAACGGTGTTGCTTCGCGAGATATTCCGTACACAGCGTCGCATGAACGATTTTGTGTCGCGAGATATTTCGTACATAGCATCGCATAAAAGACATTGCGTTGCAAGATATCTCGTCCAAAGCATATCATGATCGAAATCACGTGGCGAGATATCTCGTCCTCCGATGCGAAGGGTTTAAAAGGAAAAAGAATGAACTTCGTATGGCTGTGAGACAAGATATTCTTGTGCTTCTTTTGTAATTTATTGGAGATTCACAAGCGTGTTCATCATTTACTTGAACAGCACTTTGTCGAAATATTGAATACTGTTGGTCATTGACTTACTTTCCGAGGTGACTGTATATGTAAATATATTTATTTTTCATGGTATTTATCTTTATGTTACTTCAAATACTATAGTTAGTAAAGTTTTAATACTATAGAACCACACATAAATATGAAAGATCGTAAGGTATCCATTAGCAATCCAATATTAATAGTTTGTCCATCTGATAAATACACGAATAAAGGAATTCGTGATTACGTACGAATTTTCCACGTTAAATTGCGAAAAATTTTCCACCAGCCGTAGAGCGAAAGCAATTTGGAAAATAGCACTTCCGACGTCCGCCTCAAACGCAAGCTAGCCTACCTTTGTGGCGATTTCACGTGGTGTTGCCCTCGGTCGTCGTACCGTCACCGGCCGGAGATCCAAAAGGAGGGTTCAAAGACCCTTCGGCGCTATTTCCCGCTAAAATCATTCGTGAAGGATCTTCTTATCTTACTATGCAAAAGGACAGAACGAAGGAGACAGAAATTGACAATTCCTCTGGCCTCTGTCTCCGGGCGCTCTCTGTCCTCCCCCTTTCTCCGTTCGGCGACTTTCGTGAAAAGCTGCGAGTAACGAGGGGGAGGGAACGGGGATAGTGCGCGACAAATCGTTTTCTCCGTGAGAAGAACAACGATCGACGGTATGGTCGTGAGACGGGGGGAGAGGGTAGACGGCGAAACAGAAGCGGGAACCAGTACTCGCGGAAGCTATGTCAGATGGAGGCGAAGAAAACTGAAGAACGGTAAGAAAAGAGAAAAAGGGAGAGAGAGAGAGAGAGAGAAAGTGAGTGAAACGTTACTAGCGCCAGTGTTTGTCCAGAAGGATTCGACGGAGCTGGTGAGTGTGTCCGTGGAGGCCGGCGCATAGGGTGAAAGGGTGGTCACCCCTCCTCACAGCTACCTACGTAGGTGGTGGGCTTGTTGCAGGAGGAACTGAAAGGTGGGGTGGGCTTCGAGGCAGTCCTCTCTTAGAGCATTTCAATATATGGCAGGGGCCTTTGAGGTTGCGGGGGTTGGGGTGCTCGAGGGCAAGAGGAGAGGCACCCACCTTCGTGGAAGTGAGGGGTACCAACGATGGGGTGTGGGGTGAGAGGCGCTATTGATTCTTCTTTTAATCTCGTCGCGACCCATCCTTCGAGTCGACCGGGGCTCGTGGGGGGTGGGGAGGGGGTGGGGGCAGGCGAAGAAAACGAAAGAAGAAGGACCCGTACGGGCGAGGGGTGGCAACGCAAGGTCCCTAGGATTGGGTGACACAGAGGGGGCCCCGAGGGGCGAAAGGATGGTCTTACTTATTTGAATGTGTCGTCGCGCGAGACAAAAACGACGCCGGTGAATCCACGGAATCGATGTGCCGTGGCATCGCCTATATGTATATCCCACCCACCCTTATCGCCCGCACGCCGAAATCGTGGAAAGTTTGACGCGAGAACGGTCACGCGGGCGTGTGTCGGACACACGCACGTGGATATCCCGCCCGCGCGATGATATTTATGTATGTATTGATTGAGCCCCACCGTCACGCTCCCAGGACCGCTTCAACCTCGTTCGTTTCGTTGTAAGATCGACCTTGGTGAAGGAACTGTTCTTCGTATTATGTTCTTCTAATCAGGAAGTAAGGTCAATGTCCCTATTTCTAATCATGTAAAAGTTCTGCTATCGCAGAAATTGATTTTTATTTTTTATTTATGCAGCAATTGACAAAAAAATTTAGTACATGTAAAATCTAAACCTCCCTTTATAATTAAATTAAAAAAAATATATTTTTAAAAACATTTTAAGTTTAAGATAGTTAATTTCGTAAGAAGTATAAAATGGTTGCTCACGAGCTTGTCCCTATTTCTGCTCAGCGACCATGGAAGTGCCAAAACCAAACTTTGGCAAACAATGTAAAAGATTCCGTAAGTTCTTTAGTAAAAACGCAATGTACACGTGTAACTTACTCAAATCACGGTTCTTTACGACGGATACACTTATTTTTATTTCTATTAAAATGCTGCCATCCATTAGACAGTGGGCTGTAACAGGTTGAACGGAAGTATTGAACTAATTTAAATAATTTTTTGTATAACTAATTTATTGTTTAACTTTTTACATTTAGTAAATAATATATGTACTAAGCAGAAATCGGGACGTGATTAGAAATAGGGACATTGACCTTATAAATACATAGTACGAAGGAAGAAATAAGACCTAGAGAGATTGAGATAGAGGAATAAAAATTTTCCGTACGAAATATTTTAAACGATACAAATTACAGAATACCAACGATTATAATTCG
Source organism: Dufourea novaeangliae (assembly GCF_001272555.1). NCBI lineage: Eukaryota > Metazoa > Arthropoda > Insecta > Hymenoptera > Halictidae > Dufourea > Dufourea novaeangliae. The sequence goes on along the minus strand of NW_015374123.1, from coordinate 678,060 downwards.
TTTAATTCTTCTTTTTGCAGTTGCTCACCTATAATAGCTAAGAAGCGACAGATACCTTTCCCTGTCAGGTATCAGAAATATATTTGAAATGTATCTACACAATCAATCAAAACATTACGACCACCTGTCGTATTTATACGGCATGTAATGTATTATGATGAATTTAACTATTTAACAATCGATCTATTATAACAATGTATTGCCACATCAGGTGTATCATGCGTGTGGATGTAAAATCGTTAGTGTATCCATAGTTATTTAGTAAAATTAATATCTTTTGTAGCATATTTCTCTTCACTTACACTGAACTTTCATAAATATTACTATTGGTACTGTCTCATAAAAAATAGATCGAAGTCAAAATAAAATGATAAAAGGGTACTTAAGGAAGTATATTATATCACCTCTTTCATATTTTATTATATTAAACATATGATAATATATTGTTGAAAGACTTCACACATTTACAAGTTTTTAATAGTTAATATTTTTTGTTTAAGAGAACAATTTTTTCGAGAAAAACAATTGCTGCAGAAAAGAATATAACTCTTATTGAAGTAATCCGTCCTACCCATACTAGCAAAGGAAACATAGACCACAACCCAAGGTCTAATTTACTTATTTCCGCAGCCATTTATAAAGATATTATGTTATGGTAATTACATGTTCTAGAAAAGATAGTTCACTATACAAACTGGCGCGTGTAGTATTCCGTACTTTTAAAATATTCAAGTTCCAGGAGCATTGAAAAACGTAATACATCTGTACCAAAAGTACCCCATTAAAAAGTATATAACAAATGACTTTTCTCACCAGTCCTTTCAAATCATTATAAAGTAATATCATTCAACTCAATTAATCACGAAATCCGGTTCTATACTTTGAACCGGTAGTTTGTATCTGTATACCGATACGAGCGTTGCGTCGCTCTTTAAAATACTTCCGCATCTGTATTCGCAGTAGATATCGAAATTGGGGGCGTGCAGCACGTGCCAGCCTGGTATTAAAAGTCCATAAGTATGGGCCACATGCAAAGTATAAAAATTCAGGAAACGCAATAAGCTCAACGAAATAAAGTCGTACAGTTTCCCCCGTTACCCGCTATTCTGCCGTCCTTCTTATACCACTTTCGAACTCCATGTCTGCGTACACTTCATATCATCTTTTCAACGTCTTTCTCGACTTTCTCGTACCTCTGCTTGTCCCTCTCCGCGTAGTACGCTCGACAGGAACACACGCGTAGGAGAAACAAGGAGGCCCGTTAGAGGGGCTAAAAAAAAATCTGCTCCGTAGCCGAAACAACCGGGGAGCATCGACTGAAAGACGCGCGGGAAGGAGGGGGGGTATGAATTGTGGGGATGAGAATCGGCAGTGGAAATGACGAGAAGACGGGGGAGTCACCCTATTTTTTTGTGCCCTTGCCTCTCGGCTAGGGTAAGATATTGATTTTTTTATTTTATAATTAGGGGCTCGCACCCCTTGGCTGCCAGAAAAACATGTCACCCCGCAGAAACTCTAACGCGTTATCGAATGCCAGAAACGCCTATCCTGAGACACAATACGAATTTAGCAATTTGTTACGTTAAACCGATATAACGACCGAATTGAACATAACATTTACCATTTCCCATTATTTACTGTTATTTCCTTAGTGTGCCAATCCCCAGCGTTTCGATATATGACGCATATTCGTGGACACATTTATTAATTTCGGTGTGTTACGACATACCCTAGATTGCCCTAAACTGAAATCGTGTCTGTGAACGTTTTCCCGGGGACACACGGCATCCTTCGCGACCGCCTCCGCGTAACCGTCACTTCCGATTCCTTTCAAAAAATCAAAGCCACCCCTAGAGAATCTCGCCGCGGTTCCCAGATGGAGGGAGGACCGAGGTAAAAATCACAGCGCGTCGGGTTTCTGCCGCTCTCGTTTCTCCATATAAGATACCAAGATTCGTAGAATTTCCAGCTTTAGGGGTGGGAGGGAGGGAGCGAGGGTAGAGGGAGGGAGTAAGGATTCGCCTAGATGGGGTGAGGTTCACTCCGCGAAGTAGAGGGTGCCGTGGGGTATGGGAGATTGCAGCAACCCTGTAAAGTACAAAGAACCGGCATAGCCGTGCACCCCCCACCTCCGTATTACGCCTTCTCTCCCCCTCACCGATCCTCTCTCGCCACACTACTTTTCTCTCCACCCTCGTACTCTCTCGCCTCCACCGGCTTCCCACCCCTTTCTCCAGTCCCGTCGGAGGTGACAATTCCTCATCTGCCTCTGCTCACACCTCCGCCTCGATTCCTTCGCAGCCCCTCTACGGATCCACAGACATACGCATGCGCGCGCGCCAACACACACACACACACACACACACACACACACACACACACACACACACACACACACACATATATATATATATATACACACACACACGTCGAGCAGACGCTAGTTCCTTCGTTCGCTTAAACGCACCGACGCGGTCGAACACGCACGCACTTACCGACATGGCACACTCCGGTACACCTCCACACATACATACACACACACCTACACGGGGCATACATAACGAAGCCGGCTTGTCACACACAGAGTATAATATGCAAAGACCCGCCCCCAGGTTGCCATGGAAACTTAGGAGCCGGCGTGAGAGGCGCCCGGTGCCCGCCGGGGTGGAGGTCGGTTGGAGGGCCAAGAAAAGGAGATTCGACGGAACGAGGGAAACGAGGAGAGGAGACCGGCACCCTTGGAAATTTGTATAACTACCCCCAGGAGCGGCGAGAGGAGCGGGAAAGGAGGAGATGGGTGACTCTCCCTCGTGGAGGGCGGGGGCACACACATCGATCCGGGGAACCACCCCGCGCCCCAGGCTCCTTCGTCATCTCTCAGAGCTACTGCCATCCATCCACCCCCGCCCCCCAACCCTCGACCACCTTCTTACTACCCCCCACCTCCCTCTCACTCCCACGTGCAAGGAACTGCTGCATACCTGCAATGTCTGCCCCGTCGAATGTTTATACCTGCATTAAAACCACCCTTTTTTTTACTAGTTACCGATATCATAGTACACACGTTTTAGCGACATAAGGGTCGATCGTGGTTACAATCGGAGGCATGGCAATCCGCCCACGCTGGAAATGTTTGATGGTGATTAAGATGGTAGTTACCTGAAGTTGTTTGGTAAGTCTTTCTATAACAAAATGTTTGCCCAGACATTATGATGAGTATACATATATCCCAGCGATGAAAGATTCGTGCTACCGTGGACTGCACTTTCAGTGATGAAGCATAATATTGAAGGGGTTAAGAGCAGGGATTAATAGCTAACAATCTATTATCGAACGTTCCGTTGCCAGTAGCAAAGTACAGCTGTCAACCAATAAAGCAACCATGATACCATGATGTAACGATAGTTTCTTTTTATTTAAGGTCCCTTGGTAATAATATCGACACCGGATTCCTGGTAGAGAAGTGCTAACAGGCAAGGCAAATGAAATTTATAAAATATATAGTAATGAGTAGATTGAATACCATAAATAAGATGGTACATGAGTAAACGTATATGAAAATTCTTGCAAATATATTATTTTTATCATATCTAATATTGTAATGTTCCATATTTATATTTGTTAGAATACAACAAAATTCTTTGTCGATGCCACAAAATATTCCACAGAGACGTGCTGTACAACTCGAAAGACTACCCTTTCGGGACTATAAACTCAACTATATTTACTCACTATTATACAACTATTTACAGAAAGACCCTGAGTGTTCTTACAAGCCTAATTACTTAGTTTCTACGTTGAGAGCCTGAATGCTTACAAATATAGACTTCAGGTGGACCTAATTATCCATATAAAACCCCAACCTGACCATTAGAACTTTTCTTAACTGTACTAGAATCCTAACCACCGTCCTGACTAACATCTCTGAACTATCTATAGTTTTCTATGAACTGTACTGAACTGACTCTGCTGTAAAACTCTGTATGTCAAGACACTGACCCATCCACCCTTCCATTTCGCCCGAAACGTGCCTTCCCTGGACAGGGGTGCAGCACAGTACCCCCTATTGTGCCTAACGTCACCAGAACTTCCCAGGGCAATTGCCGAATCTGCTAAACGTCACAGCTTGACCTAGGGAAACACTTGGTTGTTTATAGGATGGTCCATGTGTCTTCTCTGGAGTCACGTATAACCCGAAGCCGTAGAAAACCGCCTCCCTGCCATAAATTTGGTGTTTACTTTAACAATATTTTAGTATTAAACTAAAAAGAAAATAAAAATTCCAATTTCATTCGTGGGATATTCGTTACTCAAACACCAACTCACGCAATTCACCTACGAACGTGTTTGCATCTACCGATGACTAAAAAGCTATGTCCCGGATTTGATAGAACAGGGGCGTTTAAATACACATACATTAGGCGTTATATAAAATTTATTTGGAAATAGTGATATTTGTTAATACACAGGATGTTTATAGTAACAGTCTGTTTCAAACAGACGAATTACTACAGAATGAATGTCAAAGTATAATATTTTTTTGCTAAAAATTCCAGATCATAACGTTTTAAATCTTATTGTTTACGATGAAAATTTACCTGTGAAATAAAATGTTCGCCAAGTGTATTTTTTTCTATATTAAATAATATTACAGGTATACTTTCATTGTTAGTATTAATACTCATGGTGAGTTTAAAATTCGGAAATAATATTAGGATGGTATCTGAACTTACTTTCTATGTTACAAATGCTCAAAGTGATATCCATCCATGGCGATACATGGTCTAAAACAAGAAATCATGGATTGTTATGCTGCTTCGGTTTTTTTGACATAATGACCCCACAAGCTGTAATTATTCTATTCTTCATGCCTTCCAAAGTGGTGGGTTGCTGTTGGTAAACGTTATTTTTCATTTTTTACTTCATTATTTCATTATTTTTTTAATGTTCAAGTTCACCACAAGATCATAAGTTAGATATATTTGAATGCACCTTAACACACGAAGCAATAAAAAATCTACGTGCTTTCAGACGATAAAATACTGGCGACTTAAAGAAGATTCGAAAAATATGTTCTATGTAGGATACTCCCCTTCCGAAAATATTCAAGCTATGTTTGAAAAACTTCTCATATCATTAAAAATAAAAAAGATATTTAGCTGTTTGGTCTTAGGCGGGACATCCTGTATAATAAACCGATGAACATGTGTCGATAAATGGATTCATACGTGTAACGTATTGTGAGACAAAAAATTGTTTCCACGTACATTTTATATAGAACCGTATCATTCTATTATAATTTCCACAACAATAACAACATCATGTTTTCAAATAATTTTTAACTATTTATATAACTAGAATACCGGTAGTAATATCCATATAAAATCCAGTTAAAATTCAGTTTAAGCATTACGTTACATTCGTAAAAACGTTTAATTTCTTTATTACAAATGATCCGTTGTTCGTTCTTTAGATTTAATAACCTCTTCTAATCATTTACTCATATTTCCAACTAATTTTGCAGTTACGATTTTTTGTCCCATTCATGCCAAATTGAATATCTGAACTTGATATTTTTGAGTCATGTTTTTATTTCTTCCCTTCCTCGTAATATTTCATACACTCGTAATAATACATTACTACCACGCAAAGTAGTATTATCATCAGACTGCGGACGTTTATGTAATTATAGTATATTTTACATTGAAAGGTACAGAAAACATAGAATATAATAAAATTGAATACCATTCACGTATTATTATTATCAACATATTAAAACCCCTAATACCGGAAATAAAATTCTGTCCAATTTTAATTGTTGTACATTGGTACGAAAAACTGTAAATTTACATAAACTTCCACGGAATAATTATCACCATTAGTGTATGTGATCGTGACAGGAAATCAGGGCACCGTGTCCTATGTAATAACGTACGAATCTAAAAAAAAAAAGAATCTCCATCACGAGGAAGTCCGATAAACAAAAGCACGACCTTCCAGAAAGAAGATTAGTCGTTCGGGCCCCTCATAATCCGAACGTAAAACAGATCCATGATGGAGAGTCGCTCACGGCGAATCCTGACCACGGTTATACACGGAGGGCGATTCTAATCGAATTAACTGAACTTTCACCCGACTCCGTAGTCACCTAACGACCAAGTCCGCCGCAATTACCAAGCCCTCGTATTTCGAGCCCCGTTTCTTTCCGATCGTCACGAGACGGTTACACATTTGTCGACCGCATTCCAGAATCTTCCTGCGTTCGCGGATGCAGTCATCCTCTTTCCTCGTAAATATACAGGTGTTAAAAAAACGTACAGTGAAATAAAAAATTGGTTCCACGTACATTTTATATAGAATTATTTCATTCTATTATAATTTCCATCACAATAACAACAATACCATGTTTTTAAATAATTTTTAACTATTTATACAACTAGAAAACAGGTAGTGACATCCATATTAAATCCAGTTAAAATACAGTTTAAACATTACGTTACGTTCGTAAAAACATTTAATTTCTTTATTACAAATAATCCATTGATCGTCCTTCAGATTTAATAACTTCTTGTAATCGTATTTCTAGTTAATAATCATGTAGGACACTTTCACAGGGTGGAATCTACATGCAAAACAAAGACGAAAATTGTGAATACCGAAATTGCGTCGGTGGCTTCGTTTTTAAGTTTTTAATTGGTAAAAATACGACGGAAATACTCGTAACGTACGTCTGACGCGATAGGTTAAGCTACTTGAAAGGCGCGTTGTTCAACCGTTTTACAACTCGTATTCCTTTGTTTCATTTCATTCATTAGTTTCACTAGGTTCTCATTGAAGACTGTACAACCCATTGCGTAAACGTGTTTCACGTGTATTTTGCTCATATTGTCAAGAATTCGTAACTCGGGAACGAAGTCTCGAACACAATTTCGTCTTAGTTTGACATATACAATCCACCCTGTGGAAGTATCCCGCATATTTATCAACACCTTGTATATTCTAGACAACATTAGACCCGGCAACGAGTTTCCGGACAACTCGGAACGGTTTGTTGGCTGCTTCAGAACCGACTGTAATAAGTTTTCGCCTTGTGGCGGGAAAGAGAGGAGCGTGTAGATGGAAACAAGTTACCGCACGGTGGATTCCATTGGCTCTGACCAAGCACACTCATAATCATCGTAACGATAATTATGCTCGCTCCGAAGAAAAAGCGCAAGAGAGAGAGAGAGGGACGAAGATGAGTCCCGATTCCTCCGCTAGCCAGCTGCTTTATTCGATCCTTCGCTAATTATCCTCGTAAGCATCGAGTTAATTGCTACACTCGCTGCCTCTCGGCTCGATCAGTCCTGTTTTTTCATCCCCCTGCCCAGTCGCGGTCTTCCTCCGGCTTCGTTTGCCCTGTTCTCTGCCTCTCTCCGTCTTGTGGGACTCTCTACGAACACCTCTCACCAAGTAGGAAGTAGGAAAAGTGTAACGTGGGACCAGGTGTTCCCTTTGGCATTCGACGTAAATGCTTTCTTCTCAGCAGAACGTGATGTTTGTTTTGTTTCTGGCATACTGACTGATCGTGCGCGGAAGCTCGATTCTGGATACAGACTCCTCTCGATTATCGTCTGGTTTGTTCTAGACGATTACTGTCCAGGCGTTATCCACTCCAATGGGGGGGGGGGGGGAACCTGTCAAGCGCATACTGTGTTGTCGAATTTACGCAAAAACTAATTTACCAGGATCTCAAGCAGTTCTCCATATAAAATTATTGTCCTGGCGCGGACCCGAATTCGAGACAATAATCGAGAAAAGTCTGTAGTATGGTAATCACTTCGAATTTTTTTGCTGTTTGTTGATAATACACTGATGGTGTATACAAATTGTAAGATTAGGGAAGAATGAAGTGAATTGAACAACTTTTTGCCAGTGTTCTATGTTCTAATGATAAGTTGAAACTATGGTTGCAATGGAAGCCTCATTGTGTCACCATTTACTGTTGCATCCCTGTCACTTTATGAAATTTATGAAGAAACAGTAGAAATACACGGCAGTAACGACTGTTTTATAATAGATAGAAGCTGAAATTAAATGGAATTTCGTTTACTCTCTTAAAGAATATATCGGGTTTCAAATGAAATAAACAGTTCTTTGATCTTTGTGTGCTATTCGAGTAATTGTTATGTTAATACTCTGTGAATTAAATCCGACTGAATCAGACATCTAGTTAAAGGAAGAAAATTATTCTGAACTAGATTGTAATGTGTATAAACTGTTGCTATTAAATTCATTTAGAGATACCTATAACAAAAAAAAGGCTAAAAATTAATGTGATTTTGGGACAAATTGTCTGGAACACTGGACGAGCGTTAATTATAGTATTAAACTTTTTACTATAATGCACTTTAGATAAATCTGTATGCTATATTTACATAAAATCTTAATGGAATAATAATTTACATTTCTAAAAGATATCCTAACGTATATAAAATACATTGTATACTTTTTCAGTGCTTCACATATGTATAGAATCAAATCGAAAACATCTTTCATGTTCCCTCCTTAAATTAGTTTTGGCTCAAGATATTCTACAATTAACATTAATCTCTTATACGTTCTTTTTCATTAAACTCGGTCATTGTTACTTAATTTTTTTTATTATTACTGCTTTATCATTTAACTAGTTTCCGATGCCCACGAAGAGACTTATTTATGACTCATGCCAGTACATTCCTGTCTTTCCAAATTAATAAAGATTAGACATTTATGTGACAAAGTTGTAAAGACGAAAATAATGAAGCAGTAAATATTTAACGCACAAAATAGCTTACCATGAAGAAATTAATAATATAACTCATTCCCCTTAACCCTCGTTCTGGAGGGAATCTGGATCAGTTTGATATTTAAATATGCTTTTTTGCAAAAAATTCTAAACTAATTTGACATCGATAGATGAAAAATTGTAAAGTAGTGAAGCAGTAAGTCTTCAACAGTGTACAAGAATTAAATAATAGTAAGAATACAATTATATTTCAATAGTACAGAAAATAGTAGAAAGCATAATTTTATAAATTATTAAACTTTTTATTCTTTCACCAGTTTTTAAAGCTTCAAAATGTCACTATACAGAATGATATTTCTCGCTGAAGCTAAATGCTTGAACGAAATTACTAAACAAAGTATTAATATATATAAGGTTATAAAATACATATAACGTTTCATATACACATTATACAGAGACAAATTACATGAGAATTTGAAGCAATAAAACTTATGGCGATGAAACGTTCACGTCTGTTACAGACAATCATTAATGTATTAACCTCTCTAGTTATTTTTCAACTCGTCACCAGCGGTAACAAGACAAGCATTCACTCGTGTATTTGAATTCAACGAGAATGATTCGGCAGATTCCTAATCAAGATCGTTGAGATACGACTTCAAGTGTGTTGAGAAGATTGATTCCGATACGATGCAAAACGTATAACATAAAAATAGGAGCAGTTACCGTACAACCGTAGCTAATGAACATATTAACTATCTTGTTTATAAAACAAAGAAATTCAATTAGGTAAGTGGCACTTAATTTCAAACTAATAAAGATGCTATTTCTATTTCAATCTTCATAAATAGATTTAATATATTATTTCTTAATTTCAATGTAAAAAAACTTTGTCGATCTACATAAAATATTTCTATTTGTAGGGTGATTTTAGAAATATAAACGTAACCACAATGTATCAGGAAGAATTGTTCCAATGAATTATTCCAATAGAACGAAAAAATATACACTTTTAATTCTACAAGAATATCGAAATATGTTTATTCATCAAGTAAATGTAAACGTGCGGAACAGATACGATATTCATAAAAATTTCTCATTTCTCACTTTGGTCAGTGGTCGTATGTACAACGTAAATAAATATATGCAATGAAAGTAATAAATAACGTCAATGATTTTGTAGACTATGATGTACTATTACCTCTTCAACTCTGAAATGGAAGGCAATGATATAGTATCGTAAGCTTACATTATTCCATCAATTATCATTAATAGGTAACAAACATTTTTAATATACTCCTTTACTCACGAATTATTGATAACATGATCTTCCAAACAATACTTCATATTTTTATGCTTGTTGCATAAGCAACTTTAGATCCTTGTTAGCACCACTTGCATCTCAAGTTTCAGTGCATCGTAGAATTCTCTACCACTAAAGTGTCAATACACTCATCTAAAACGTCCCTTAAAAGATTCACTCGGAGACGGGCAAATTCATTACCTGCATAAAGAGTTTCGAATAACGAATAAAAGTTAAAAGAAAGTACTTCGTCATTTTTAATTGATTAAACGTGAAAATTCTACTTTTCATAAAAATTATACTTCTTAAGGCATGAAACTCTTAGGCACTGCTACTTTTCATGATGCACGATTCGAATAAACTTCTGTCCAACTCTGGTCCCACTGATACAATTATTTTAACTTCCTGTTAACCGGCGAATCGAGCCACCAAGACCCAACTAACCGAACCAGCCTCTCAGAAATCCTAGATGCCCGATGCTCGAAGAAATGATGCGGCACTTTCGTGATCCCTAATACTAGTTCACAGGGGCGCGAATTCAAATGAGCCGAAACGACCACGGCACGGTTACCGCGCAAAAATGCACGGTACGTGGATGATTACAATGTTACCGCACGGTAGAACGTAGGATTGCAGAATTGAAGGACGAGCGGCGAGGAGGGAGGGAGGAGGGAACGGGCAAGGAACAGCTCCGTGCCGGGCAAGGGAGCGAGAGAGATCTCTAGTAAAGAGGGCGGCTGCGGGAGTGGGACAAATAGTCTAGAGAGATGCGGTGTGCGGTGTGTGCGTGGCGTAGGTGGAGACTGCCCCACGAAGCCCTACGGGCAGAATTATCATACCCACACACCGACATGGGGTCTGATCTAATCACACTCCCATATACATAAAATAACCGCTCTACGGGGCCCTATGGGGCACACCGTGTACGATCCGAGGGGAAAAGGATCATGGTGGACCGACAGAGAGAGAGAGAGAGAGGGTGAGAGAGGGGACGGGGGGTAGAGCGAGAGAGGTGGATTGTTTTCAGCTGGGACTCAAGTATAAATTGGCCAATTATTCGGAAATAAGGTAATTATATAAGAAGGGAGTGATCTCCGATCGCGCGGACTCGAGTAGAAGGAAATGAAGGGCGAGGTGTGGTGAGGGGGCAAGAGGGCCGGGAGGGGGGGAGGGGGTTGCAGGAATCGAAGAGAGAAATCAAAGGCGATTATCTGCCTATGAGGTAGGAATCGTCGGCTGACGTCGGGACTGTTCCTCTCTAAGAATTATTTGCCCGTGGGCCCCGTCGTTGCTCGCGGTGCAAAAGGGCTCGTTCGATCGCATAACAGGCAGATGTTTTTTGTAAATGGAGACGAATTAGTCGATAAATAACGATCTGGGGAAACATGTGTAGATCGGGGATCCACCCGACAAAATTGCGATCGAGGGGAGGAGATATGTTTCGGGCAAGTGGCGAATCGGACGGATTCCCACAGGTGAGAAATTTCCGTATACAGTAAAAAGTGGAATGGGTATCTGAAAATGATATAATATCTTCTCGGTACTCGCAGGGATTATATAAGGGATACAAAGTGGCGGTGTCTAATAATTCCCCACGATATCCAAGCAATCACGATGCTCACGGCGCGAGCGGTATATCTCCGAAGGTATCCGAAGGGCGGCCATTTAAACTCCCTCGCTTAAATACGATAAAAAACCCCCGAATACCTGGAAAATAAGTAATAGGAGAGAGTCCTCGCATTATCCCAATTACACGTACGAGCGCTAATCGTCCACATGAGTCCTAAGGGGCGATTCTCCGCCGGGACATTAACATTCCGAAAAACCGGTGATTCTCGCCGACGGTACCATCGACTCCGGGACCTCTATAACTACGAGATACTCCTCGTCCCGTGTCTGTATATATGTACGAGCGCTAGTTGCCGGCATAAGAGCTGCTCAGCTGGCTATTAAGGGCTGCGTGGTGGCCCGAGGCCGGAATTAGCATACCCTCGAACCGAACTCCACCTCCGCACCGATATCTCGGCCGCACGAGGAGGAATATAACTTAAGTTCAAGCGGATATTATGCCACCATTCTTTTCCTCCCCGCCCCCTCCCCGTTGATCCGCCCTTCCCTGGCCCTCCCTTAACCATATAGGTCGGATACATCGGCTGGACCGTAAGAGGCGATAGAAAGAGGGGGAGGGGGGGTTGCACGGCGGCCTAAGAAGGAAGGTGGACGGAGGTCCTCTTCCTTATCGACTACGATCTCTTTTAATTGTAATTATATGCGGCGTTGTACCAGATAAGAATCGTACGAAAGGAGTCCGGCTCAATAAGTTCTGATCCCGGTCCCACCCAAGCGCGTGCCGTTAACGCCCAGGAACAGAGAGGGTTAGACCCTAAGTCGTACTAAAAACGAACTTAGCTTCATCCGAGTCTGATCGATTTCGTAGATTCAGCTCAATCGTTGTGTTTATTTTGAAGAGAAGAGAAATTGCGCGTTGATACGATGGTACGTGTGAGTACGATGGAGGTACTATTAAAGTAAATAATCAATTGTAGTTCACATCTTGAACGAAGCAATGGAACACAAAATTATTATCATTTCAAATTTGTATTTGAAAGATACGTTATGTATTAGAAATATGCATATCGACTTAATAGATTAGCGGTTGATGGTGTTAATGGTGAATCTCATGGAGCTAACTTGATTATGGTTAATGGTTGTATCCAGGCGTAATGGAGCCAAAAATTGTCCTGCCTAACTCTGATCTACGAGAAGAGAATTACAGAAACATATACAGAAAACACCAATCATTCAAAATAACGATTATCGGAATACGATGTGTTACAAATGTTTTGCAGTGAATTATAGAATGCTTTAATTGACAATGCAATGTATAGAACTTGAAGATTTTAACTATGATATTATTCAGGGGTGGTTGGAAGTGCGGAAAGATGGTCCGAGATATAAAATTATGGACGAAGATAATATTCTTTTATCTATTTTTCTTGAAGAAAATACTAATATAGATGAACAAATGACAGGACCATAAACATAGCATTGTTTTTATTGTTATGCGAATTTTTGTGGAATAAACATCCTTCTAAAACTGTGTTCTGTCTAACTGTGTTATGACATATAGAACTTGGGACCCACTGGACCAATTATCCGAAAAACTGTTTATCCAATCGAATTTGTCTTCCTCTTTGTTTGGATAATCGGTGCTCTACTGTAAAAATAGTACTTTATTCTGTGAACAGAATAAAGTTCGCTTTAGTGCACGAAAATATATTGTACAACCATAACTACAACAGATATCGCCACTTAATAAATACAAATATATTTAACTAAGTATAGTTACTTAAGTAAACATACTTATCTTCTAAATAATGAAAGTAGAACAGAGAAAAATCTAATGATATGGGTAAACTTATTGGCAATATCCCAAATTCGATTGTTGGGAACAGAAAATTTCTTTTATACTTGCTGGAATAATGAAAAATAAAAACAATACTATTAATTTTTCCTTAACAGATCAAGGTTAAGCCGAGAACTTTCGAACTTTACTATGCATTCCACGCTCCTGTGGTTTCGCTAAAATCAAAACAGAATATATTTTTTAAATAAAATTGCTCAATGTTTTCTCGCGATGAATTTAACGAACATGCAATCAAATTCAACGCCCGTGGCGATGAATCTCCGTAACGCCAAGATTCCGAAATATTAAATCATAGCCGTTTAAAGAGGCACCCTATCGACCCTTAATCATTTTCAGAATTTCGTTTCCGACGCACCCGTCGAAATAGTATCTTCGGTATAATCTTCTTACAAAGCGGACTGTTATTACACGAACAATTCGCGCAGCAAACGTTTTAATAAAACACTGAGTATTTAAAACCGTTTCTTAGCTATTATACCTTACAAGGGAATCGTCTGGAAGGCAGAGTGAAAACTAAAAACTGTAATAGAACAGACATAGCAACGCGAACAGGTACACTACAGCCCAGAAGTATCGGAACACTCGTCGAATTCGGACATTATGAAATTGCTGAAAGTGTGTAATTATTGTTTAGTTGTGAAATTGTATAAAGGTAGTCTAAAATAGAAGATTAAGCACAAGAAAGGGAATACCTAAATATTTTCGTTGAAATTAAAGATAGGAGAATGTGTCCAAAACAGTATTATATTGTTCAAAGGGGCAAAGGTGGTGGTGTAAACAAAGTTTTTGTTTAATGCTGTATTCAAGGTTATTTGGAGGTCAGTGATTTTTTCTTAAATGGCATCATATAGTTTAACTGCATAGTGTTGTAGCTGCTGTGAAGACAAGTTCAACAATATAGGGTACTATGACCTTGAAATGAACTTGGATTCAGAAATGCAAGTTCTATCAACTTGAATGATAATATGGAAAATGGTTTCAAATAGATCAAATTATATGTTCAAAATGGTGACCTTTCGTAATGATACAAGCATGTAATCATTATGTATAACTATGAAGTGTTGTTTCAATTTACAAACGTTCACATGAATATAAAGAACCTGATGGCTTGAGACCAAACTACACACATTAATGTTTCGCTTGATCGAACCTAAATTTCTGAGTCCATGGTCATCTCAAGGTCACAGTATCATATGTCGTTGAACTCGTCCTGACATCAGCTAAAACGCTATGCCGTTAAAACTACACGATGGTATAATATTTAACAAAAACATCGATGACCTTCAAATAACCCAGAAAATAGCATCCAACAAAAAGCTTGTTGTACCTTTACCCCCTAGACCAATACAACTTTTGTTTTTGACATATTTTCTTGTCTTCAATCCCAACAGAGATATTTATGCGTTCTATTTCTGGTGACTAACCCTGTATATAATTTTTATGAAATATCACATTATCTTTCATACAGACCAGATGTCCTAATAATTATTAACGGTAGTGTATACGCATACTATTAGAACGTATTCGAACATTCTCTCTTTCTTTCTCTCACTCCGGAACGTAAAATTCTTTTTCAACGCTTTTTCCGCCAGATAGAAAACCGGATACGATTAATCCAAGCCCAGCGGGCTTCGATGATATTATGGCTGATAATTGGTCGTTCAGGTATCTCCGTACATACGTGGAGGAGGAAAGGAGAGGAGACGATGGACACGGGCGGGAAGGTAACCAGGAAGATAACACGGCGCAACTCGGCTCGGCCAACCCATAACTAAGGTGCGCCTTATTTAAGGCATTATAAGGGCCCTAATTAATACAATGTGGGGGTAGGCGAGATTTTTTTTACGAGGCCGCAAGGTTTTATCGCCAATTAAGTGGTGCGCGCCACGGACCTGGAACAAGAAAACCAGCATATAGAGAATACGAGAGATCGGCGGAATAAGAACAGAAAACGAGCATTAAGGAGAAGGAACAAGGAGAGATGGGTCGTGGTGGCTTGGAATGTTTCACGTCCGACACCTCGAAAAGAGTGATGGGTAGACTACGCTACCCCCCTTAGCTAAATTTTCCTCACACTTTCAATAGTGATGGGATCAAGATTAGTATATACTCAAAAATCCAAGTCAATTCTAGTAGAAAAGTTTCACTTCATGGGATTTAATTACTACTTATAAGAGATGGTGTTTCAATATTCTGTATTTATAAAGTAGGGGAGACCAGGGACAAACGTAACAATTTTTCTTTTTTAGTCTGTAACTATTGAATGCAGTAGAATTTTTCAAAAATTCTTATACGACGAGAGACCTTGATTATTGGACAATATAATCAAACTATAAAGCTTAAAATATATTATACCAGTTTTCTTAAATAAGACTTTCTTTTAAATCACTCGTCTGTTACTTCTGTCCCTACCCCTAAAGATAATTATAACACCGTGTCTAAATTAAAAAAAAACAACTAAAACGAAAGATGTTTTTACATGATATTTTTATTTAGTCTATGGATAGACATGAACATAAATAGAAAGATGAATACAAACATAAGAGTAACATAAACTTTTAAAATTTCTAAAAATGCGAACATGTATGTTGTATGAACATTCGTTCTTTTTCAGGAGTCAGGAATAGATTTTTCATACTTTATTGTCAACTCGTAAGCCACTATTTTTTATTTCTTTTGTTGCTTTTCCATTATTGATTGCAGATAAGTACAATAAATAATGTTGCAAAACTATTTTCTCTTTGTTTGAAAACACCCTTTTTGTCGATGTATAACAAAGAGAAGGTAGAGTAGCTTGACCCTCTACAGTTATATTTCTCTGTCTTTTAATATGTCAAAACAATGTTACGTAACATAGTTTAACTGATTTTGAGGTGTGTTTGAGAGACACTTTTTTATGTGTACCCTATTTTGCAGCTAATTTATATAATTCTGCAGAAGCCAGCCCATGGTCTATCTTTCTTTTACAAATACGTTTGATATTCTGGAAGAAACCTTAATCCCTTAATTGTTAAAATAGCATACCCGGAAAACCAAAAGGTATGAAAGAAAGTCGACAGCTTAAATCGGGACAAAAGTAACAGCTTGTTACCCTTAAACCTATTCAAATGGCTACTCATTTCCTACCAACATAATATATTGAGAATTTGATTAATCTTTTATACAGTTTTTAATTCATTGTATTTTACGCAATTCTGTGTGCTGTAAATATATCAAATCTGTGTCCTGGTGATGTGCTTTTAAGATGCTGCTTTGTAAATGTTTTAAACAAACCATGAATACGAAGTTTTAGAATATTTTGACCGTGTTTTGTGATCGAAATTAGCCTTAGAACTCTCGGAAATCATAAACGATTTGGGGATCTTGAAATCTTGTGTCTTATTCCACGCTATTTCTCAACTTATAGACTACTGTAATGAAATTAAGTATTGAAAGTGCCCTTAAATGTCGAGATTACATTTATATGAATATTACGAAGTATATATATATACAGTGTAATAAAGTAGAATAAAACTTTCAAGACTTTAAAAAGCATTTAAGAGTCGCAAGTTTCATAAAATTTACAGCAGTATACAAAAATATCAAGCACAAGACTTTTCTAGAACATGTTTAATAGTTTAAGAGAAACATATGAAAGATATACCAACATTCTCAGTGACAGTTTAATATCCATGAAAATCAAATTTGCAAATTTATTTATATGACTACTTTTAATCATTGATAGTGACGTTAATGTGTATAAACATTCATACTTATATACTATAAATTGTTTTCTGCAATAAATTGATATAAACACATCGGTTGGAGACTATACACAGGAGATATGTAATTCACACAGCGTTTAGTAGAAGTAGAAACAGTAAATAATAACAAGACACATTAACCAGACGTATTCAGAATATTTGCGTCCTACAAATCTTCAGATTTCATTTTCTCGGCACAAAAGCTCTGTATAAATCAAAATATATTTATTTTCTGAACGTGTTTCCTGAGTATGTTAACATAATAAATATGCATTGTTTTAGATTGATTATATTACACTGATTATATTACACTGATTCCGTGGTTAAGTTCATTGGTAACTCCATTATAGTCTTTTGCCCTTTTCGTATACATACATATAAAATAAATTATTAATACATTGCACACCATCAACATGTCAGATGTTCCAGTTTTATATAACAAACTATATCCTACTAAATTGTGATAAATATTCAGTAATATGAACACAAATATTCATAATAATATAAAATTTCTGCAAAATATCTAAAAATATGAATCAAAAACGAAAATAATTAATATTTTCTTAGTATTCGAATAAGAAGAATAGTATTCAAATACAAAATATTAACTTTCAAAGACTCCTATTATTCATCTCACATTATCGAAATAAAGTAGACTCCTATCAAGTTATAAATCACTATTTATTATACAATACATTTCTAAAGAAATAATAAGGTTCAAGGAATAAAATTCCAAGACTACCGTCTTTACTGGTACATTCCGACCAACGTAATACAGATTCCAGACAATACCGATCGTCTCATCAAGAAAACGAGAAGGTCGGGCTTGGTAATACTGAAGAACGAAGCCATCCGCAAAAATTTAATCCATTTCCCCGTTGCATTTCCCGTTTCTGCCTCGATTCTAATCGAAGACTCGCTGATTCCATCGTGGAATTGATTTCCTTCTCATCTGAATATAATTCTCCTTGGACGATTTATACAGCTTATATGCATTGTGGGCTGCACGGAATACTCAAGAAGCATCGCGGCAAAACCAAACGCGATCGGTACACGGTACCTTCGCTCGTGACCGTTCCGTACACTCGCGTTTCGAAACAATATATTAACCATCATGCTTGACTGACTAGCGGCAAGCGGAGCTTGAAAAAAAATATGGCGGACATGTCTGTAACAAATCGCAAAACGATTGAAATGAATCCAATATACAGCTCGTAATACCAGACTGTTGCACGCTGCCAAGAACACCAGAACATCTTTTGCTCAACGTATATTCGATAGTCGTGTACTATTTTTTTTTTATTGATATATCCAGCACACTACTGCCTCTTCTTATGGAAGCCATATTGGGCCAGATTTACCATCGTAACTGTGTCCAGTCGCGTTTGAACAATAATCAGAAATTGTATAGGATTAGTACAAGACTGAAACGAACCGAATGTGATTTTGTACATGGAAAGAAGTGGAATATGCAGAATAAAATTCTGTTCCTTTCTGGTGAAATATAATTTATTGAATGCGCGTACTTTTGAGTGCCACTGGCTGGTTTTCCTCTTCACTACTGACTGTGCGTGTGATAAATACTGATGATGGTACCGGTATTATCTCCTTTCCATCAGTCTTACTATCTTTTATTGCACTTGTTTGTATTAGATCATTTAGGAAAAGGTGTATAACTACTAGACCACTGTCAATTGTCATACCCTATAACACAAGTAGAAATAATTGTAATGTTTAATGTTGGAAAGTACATAAACTTTTGAAGATTAATGATCAAATTATTTTAAACTTTATTACAAATAATTATTAGTAAATATATACACCAAAATTGTTATTATCGTAGTTTGAAATTCGTCAAGACGAAGCTTTGATCAATTTCCCAGTATGACGGTTCTGAACGCCTACTTAAAAAATATTTATATCTTTGTTATCAACAGTAACACATGTAATGTAGCATTCGTACTCCATAGAGAAAGAGTTATTTTTTCAAAAAAAAAATAGTAAATTATTCATCTACAGTTTATTTTTAATTTTTATTTCTCACCGCAGTATTAGGTGCAGTTACACCAGTTCTTTACACCACGTGTGTTTATTACTGCAGGCAGGTGACTGCGTACCCTACCTATTTTTGACCGTATTTACTCACTTAAAATATAAAGTTACAAAATGAACGTTGATGAAAAAAAATCAGAACAACAAAATTTTGAGTTTCTTTTGAAAAGTTTAATATTATTATTTTTTTTATATCACTGTTCATATTGTAATAAGGCATAATATAATACTTTATGTCTTGTATATTATATCACATCCTTCTTACAAATAAAATAAAATAATTTTTCTATTTTCAGGATATAGATATTTATACTAATATTTTGCTTAACACAAGTCCGCACTAACATACGCGCAGTAATAGATATTTCCTTAGTAACTGGCACACAGTAATGCATGCATATCCGCAGCAATTCCTGCAATGAGGTGTGGTTTTAATTTCTCTGATTTCTATTATATCCGTCTATTAGGTTATACCTAACCCCGTTCTCATTTCATTATAAAATTAATATCATTCAACTTTCCTAAAAACAAAAAGGAGGTACTTTTATTCGTTTCAACGCTTTATCGAGCGCTCTAAAGTTAACCTATCCTAAAAGTCCGCAGTAATACCCACATTTGCCCTACACTGTTGCCAGAATCAGGACCAAACACAAAGAATTAAAAACAGTTCCCGCCTCCGGGCGCGTATCAAAATCGAACGGTCTTCCGTTTTTTTTTCGTCGGCCAACAAACTGTTCTTCCGAGATTTATTGGACCTTAAAATATATTTCATTACGGCCCGGACCCTCATTGTCCACCATACACGACACATCCCCGAACGGTTGTAAACGGCGGCCACAACCGCGCGCAATTCGTTCAGAGCTCGTAACTAATTTCCGAACGTCCGGCACTAGCGAAGTGCATAAATAACCAAGCAATCGTGGGTGACGAGTTTTCGCGTCGCGCGACGAGGACCTTAAATCTCTCCCAGGGCCGCAGTGACGCCTCGTAATGCCGGGGTTGGCCAGCCTGGATCCGGGGACGGGGGCGAGACGCCGCCGGTGCACGTCGCTGGCATCGACGTTACGGTCCCGCATTGGCAGGCGTTTGAAATACACTCGACTGAATTATGAACCGTAAAAACACGAAGTATAGCGCGGCCCCGGTACGAAACTCGCGGGGGCTTTAACCCGGGAACGGTAACCGTATTCACCCTTCGCGGAGGGTTATTACAGCGCGTGACTCGGTGTGGTCTGCGGTCCAAACACCTCGGCTGGATGCCTGCGCGGACCCGAAACGAGAAAGAAGCTGTTAGGCAACGGAAGATCATAGACGAATAGAGAGTAGCGTGGTGGTGAACAGTAAAATCTGTTGCGGATGAGAATACGAGTGACAGACAAGAATCGTTGACCGATCATGTTGTTGGGAATAGGATAGACCGATGCGAATCGGATCATTTTCTGTTTGATAATAAAAAAATAATACTCAAAGCTTAGAAAGCTAATTGTTTATTATAAATTCGTAATTAATACACATTTAACTTGAACATTAATGATAAAAAAATTTTTTTAAAACTTAAGAATCTTTCTTTTGCAACCAAAAAACGAAGAAGTGTAAAATATTCCAATTTTTGGAGCGAATCGGATAATTCAGAAATCTCTGAAAAAACTCAAATTTTCATAAAAACATCTTTAAATTAACTATAAAAAATATAATTTAATTTGGTCAACTGACACTACTTGGCACATAGTATCCTTTAACACCACCTCTATCAGTATAATTCTCGTGAGACCACTCTTCGTAGACATTGCACTGTATCCAATTTGCTTTAATTTTTTCTGGATACCGTGATCCTTGATTGGTCTTTTTAATGTACTTACGAACCATCTGTATATAATTATCACATCTATAATCATAGAAATATTCAAACGAAGAGAAAGAGTGATCCAATTCATCTCAAATGACGTGATCCGATTAGCCCCATACACGAGGACTTCAAATTGAATAGGATTTTGACACCGTACAAACTAATAATAAGAAACACATTTGAACTTTGAAGCTCACTTTTTATTTTAAATACGAAATTGCAAATTACATATCTTAGATTCGCACCAAATTATAACGTTCTTGAAAACTTCCGTATGCCGTCACTATATGTATATCATAGACATAGACTATTCAAAGTATTCAACAAATTTCAACTTGTCTATCTACTCTAGGAATCTGAACTGCATTTTACCTATCGTTTCCTAAACAGAATGACCCGATTGAAAGAAGAAGATTGGACTGACTGATTGTTCGCCAATTATCATGAATGCTTCTCTTAATATTATCTCTTTAGAGTAAGTATAAAATTAAAAAAATCTGTTTTATAATATAATATTTACAATACACGATTCGTAATTAAAACGTGAATTTTAAATGTGTTTATTACTGACCAATTGCAATTGCTAGAATTATGAGGGCATTAGTGCTACTTCATTGACGTTGTTCTCGAAAACACAGTAAAACGTCACCAACTTTTGCTTTTACATATAGAACAACATAGCGGGTAGTACAAACGCGTTAAATTGAATCTCACCTACGTAAAATGTCAGAAATTTGAGATAAACCACAAGACCTACAAACGACGTATATTTTCGTCGCGATGCGTTTCCTCCGTTGGTATCGATAGATTTCAACACGACCACGCCAAAAGTCCCCCGGGTGTGTTCACCGACAGAAGGTGGCGGACTCGTTAAAAATCGCACGATGCGTGCACCGAAGTGCCTCAGAATGGAACACAATGGAAACAGGAATGACCAGGTGGTAACGAGAAGAAGAAGAAGAAGAAAAAAAAAAGGTCTAAAGAGACCCGAAGGTTAAGTACCAATCAGAATGGCCTTACACGTCGTTCGAGAAAGGTTGGGCACCAGGCAAGGGCATCGACTGTTCAAGGATCGGGACACTAACTGTGTCAAGTATCCTTTCGGGGAAGGGGGGAGGGGGGGGATCGAGCGGTGACCGGTGGAAACGAAAGGTATCGGGAGTGAAGATGAAGAAGAAGAAAAGGAGATGGACATTAATGTAATGACGTCTGAAGTGAGGTGTAATGACACCAGGGTCATCGGGCGATACTGCAACGGATCATTCCCCCCCCCCCCTCCCCCTTCTTCCCCCCCCCCCTGGTTCTCCCACCTCCGCCTACTTCTACCTGACTCCGACAGCTCCTCTTTTCCTCCTTGTATTCGCAAATGCGCCCCGCGAAATGAGCGAACTCGGACCGACTTTGCCCGCCAATAATAACTCTTACCAGATTCAATTTGAATAATGCCGCGTGCGGTTTCCATCGGCGTGTATCCGTGCACGCCTTATTATTTCACGTATCAACTTGCCTCTGCGATATCCATCGATGATATATCCCCTTCTACCGCAGCCACTATTATATTTTTCCCCTCTCCATCTATTCGATACCGTGGATCTCCCTTGGTTCTTCCTCACCCCCTACCATATCACAACCCCTCTCGCCCCCCCTTTCCTCACCCGTTACGTCCTTCTGTTGTCCGCTAGTTCGCGCCGATGGAATGCTTAAAATTCTAGGATTTATCTCTCCTTTATCCTTTCATTCGTGTCTCCCGGTTAATGTCGTCGAGCTTTCTCTTCTTACGGCTCCGGACGCTGTTCGACTGTTTTATGAAACTAAATTGAACAGAAGTTTCCCCCTGTGTAACGCGCATGAATTTGTAGTTTAGGATAATAAAGTAAGGAATTGATACTACTGGAAATATATGTTCTCTTTGAAGCCTTTCAGCGGTCGAAAAGTAAAGGATTATAGTGGATATTTGGTCTGCGATGGCGACTTTGGTGAGAATTCTCTTCCCTTTTGTCCTGTAAGGTGTATATGTTTAAATCATATGCACAACGCATAATTATCTAGAGTGGTAAGGATTAGATCAAGATTATACGATAACGACATTTTGCTGAACATAAAGATTTGCCCGTTTTCAGTTTAAAAATGTTTAATAAATGGTCAAATTTTGCTTACTCGATAATCCGTGTTGTGGAGGAAATTAGTTCTTTGGAGAAGTTTGGCACAATTTGGAGTGAGTGGAATCTAATGTGGTTGGGCAATGACTTAAGAAGTTGAAGAAAATATTAATACAACTAGAACAAACTTTAGAAATCCATTACTGATTCATACTTACCATTAGCCAAGTGGTAATCTCGAGGATAGCAAAGAAAACACTCCACTATAAGATATCAAATTGACTATAGATGATATCATTCTCTGACGCAAGAAATATACCATTGTCAGACAACTATTTAACATGAAAATCACTTGAATTGATCATAAAGAAAAAATAATAAAATCAATGAAGCTACTTTTTATTGTCTAAAATGTATTAAATGACTACTGGCTAAAAGCTTAAGACAGGTTAAATTATTGTCCCTCTTTATAATAGAAAATTACTGCTACACAGGGATTAAATTCCTCAACGTGTATTCCTGAGGGAGCTAAATGTTACTATTTAAACATTACATTATGACAGTATTGTATTATTGTTTCCAATTCATAATTTTGTAGATTTAGATTCATTATTGCATCATTGTGTGCTTACTTGACGCCGTAATTTGTCCTTATTAATACGTAGAAATTAATATCTATCAAAAAGGCGATGTACTTTTCAACCTAATCCGAAACTAAATGGAGAAAATTTTGACTGTTTAAAAGAATAATTGAATAAGTACTTCCTTACTTCCCGAATTCTTTTAAATAACACTTTATTGAAGGTAATGTAATTGTGACACCTATTAAAATATATACAGATGTATACAATAATTTATTTTTTATCAGCCCTCTTAAATACACAGAAAGTAAAATTTTTCACACTTATTAACTGCAGGATCTGGTCCCGTGATGTTGATCGGTAGTCTACATGATATCTAGACTGCGGATGTTATGCATTTATAGCCTATAGGGCTCGGTGAAATATTGTATAATAAAATACAAAACTTTCATAGGATCCAACGAGTTTTCTATTTTATTCTGAACCCAATAAGATACTTAAGAGGGAAAATAAATTTCTACGATTGCTACTGTCTTTATAAATTACTTTAGAAACTTTCATTTTGCATAAATATCCGCAGTCTAATCATAACACATGCACATACAGATGATAGATTCAATATTAACATTATTATACCTACGTCATTTTAAAGTTTTTAGCTGAGGTAATGTAGTTCTACAAAGGTTATCCCAAAAATAATGCACAAATGCGTCTAACTGAAAAAGACTTTATTTAATTTTATAATGTTTTTACAGTCCTTCAATATAATCTTCTTCTCGAATACCAGTTAATTCTTTCTTGAAGTTGAGCTCTCCAACACGTCGGCTCACGGTCGTACTCAATGCCTTCATGGATTCCTTGAGTTTTGGGAACAGATCTTAGTCGGGAGGACTCATATCAGGACTGTACGGTGGGTGGGGGGAGCCTTTCCCATCGATATTTTTCGAGTAGAGTGATCACTGACACTACCAAATAAACCCGCTTTACACGTACGCTCAAACGTCGACGAATAAACGGAACGTTCTGGCTAGCACTCTTGCATGTGTAGAATTTACGTTTGTGTCAACGTAGAAATTATCGTGCAGTATCAACACTCTTGCCATCAAGCATGTCTCTTCATAGTTTTCAAATTTGTGGAAGCAACTTTCTGCAGTTGACTCTCCATAGATTTCCCGCAGCGATTCATAAATTTGTGTTGGAGCTTTTCCACGAAGTGTCTCGATTGTAACGAATGATCTTTTATCCGAAGTCATAATTTGAGCTGACCTTTTTTTCCTTTCTATTTTAACACAACACAACTCGCACCGCAAAAATGACAACGACTACTTTTAGATATGAACGAGTACGTGAGATTGCCAACTACATAACGAGCGTATATAAAATGTTCGGATACGTTGTTTCCATTATTTTTGGGATGACCCTCGTACGTCATTTAAAAATCTGTAGCATTCATCGCCCGTTTTTCTTTAGCAAGATGATCAATATGTTGATTTTAAATTTTTGCTAGATTAGATATTCGCTTTATATGATAACTATCTAAAGCTGTTTAACGGCTGTAAAATGTGAATTTTAACCCGTTATTCTTTTAAATGGCAGAACCCTGCGGTATTCAGCTATTGGCTTTTGGAAAGTCTACGCAGTATTCAGCCAAGGGTCTCGCCTCAAAATCACCGGTTGTGAATATGTTAACTCTCTCCTATCAAGATAAAGTCTCACAGACTTGTCCCTTTTCTGTTTTCAATAGCTCTAGTATCATTTATTAAGAAAACACAACTCCATTTAAATGGTAAAAAATTGTATACAACTTCTGTACCTCTATTTACATATAACTAATCTAAAACTGCAAGAACTCCACAGACTTCGCTCGAATTATACCTTCCCAATGTGATCCCCCGGCACCAGATGATCAAATGATGAATAAAAACAGAGAAACCAATGTATAAAGTATTTGTTTTGAAATAACCTAAACGTATAGATTTCGACGCGATTCTTTGATAATCCTTTTGCAAGCATCAATATTCGTGATCAAGGACTAACGCATTATTACATTGAGCCCACGCCAAGTTTCGTTATGGCGAATTATAGCTTCAGAGATCTCCCTCTAGGAATTATCCCGTACTTCACCATTTTGCTTCTCTGTTTCTGCTACTGCCATTCTCCCTCGTTTTGTCAAAATTACTCACTCATCAATCGCGCCTCTTCAAACCTCAGAAAGCCCCGCCCTGGTCTTCCTCCTCCTTTTACACACCCTTCCACCTATCTTCTTCTCTTCCCAAGGTTACTTCGTCTCCTACAAGGGTTGGCAAATACACTCGACCCGATATTATTATTCCCGCAGTATTCGTGTTGCTACGAAAATTCTCAGGGCACTCGTCTTCTGTTCCTCATATGTGGCATATCGAGGAAGGTATGCGCATCGTCCCTCTTTTTTCGCTGCATTCTCCGTTGCGTTAAGAACACCCAGCACCTACCAGCTGACGACAGATTTACTCTGTCAGTTACGGCTCGGCAGTTTCGATTTACGCGTTCGAGGGGACACTACAGATTATTAATCCT
Source organism: Dufourea novaeangliae (assembly GCF_001272555.1). Taxonomy (NCBI): domain Eukaryota; kingdom Metazoa; phylum Arthropoda; class Insecta; order Hymenoptera; family Halictidae; genus Dufourea; species Dufourea novaeangliae. The sequence continues at coordinate 651,686 of NW_015374123.1, read as the reverse complement.
TGAACAGCCAACTCTCGAACAATACAAATTATTAACCCTCGGACAACCGATCGTAAACAGGAACGCGGTATGCTGATGTCGGATCACTTTCAACCGGTGTCGGAATTTTCATTACATGTAGGTATTTTAGAGCTATTAGGTGCACCAGTAAGTAATTCGTTATAGTTCCAATACGGTAGCAATGCAGTTCAAATTCAAACCATCTTTCCGATTTTCTATTTAGTTAAAATGGCGACGAATGACGGTAAAAAGTAACGAATATTGTTGAGACAGCATGATTTTCAAACAAACACAGAATTTCATCGAAAATAGAGGAATACTTATTGGTACCTGCATCTAATAGCTTTTAGATGTTATGTATCTAGCAATTGTTATGACGTATACAGAAGCGAAATTTCTGAATGAATTCTAAAAATTCTATAAGAAACCTATTCTGTTTATGTACACTATATACATAAAATAATAAGTTGTTTAATTGTATGCTTTTTACATAGATGTCTCAGACATTTCACGTAATACACATTTTCTTCTCTCAGGTACATTTTAGAAGTAAACTTTAATGACATGTGACCCAGCATCGGAAGGACAGAGGGTTAACACGTTGAATGTCGCAAATGTAATCAGTAACCGGCATTCGACTTGCCAGTAGCGATTTGAGGATCATAGCTTCTCAGCCACGTTAGAATAAATTAAAATACTAATATCAAATAAAAGGTAATATTTGTAGTTTTTAATACTATGAATAGTGACAGTATAACAGCTATGATAACCATTGTGATAGCATAGCTCAATTTAATATAATATTATTAATATTTTTTTATATAATTTTTTAGCATTATGTGTAGGTATACTTCATAGATATAGTGAAAATTTTGCTTAGAGACCGTGGACAATAATACAATTGGACTGGCAGTCGACGTGTTAAAGAGAATATTCCATATTTCTCATATATCAAAAATTTCGGACCTTCTGAATTATTATACCAATTTTATAGTAAAAATATGATCTTGTCTGATGACTTTGTCCCCAATATTTCGAAACTAACATTAAACTAACAATTTTCATAAGGTACTGATGCTTTGTAACTATCAAACACAGGTATCTTGAGACGAGGTATACTGTGTTCATAGTTATGTAAAGTCTTGAAAGTGTTCTGTTACACCTTTTTCTATTCCCCAAATTGGAAACGAAGACGAGAATATAATTCAACATAATATTATCATTTACACGGCTTCGACAGCCACATTCTTCGCCACATTGAAGATGTGCGTAATTTTAATATAAAAATGCATAAATATGTCTATTAAAAAATACGAAATGAGATATTTAAATAGTGATTGAGGATATTAAATTATTTCGATAAGTTGAAGAATTTTCCCAACACAGTATCGTCATTCCTTTTGTTTAGAGTTTAGAATATTACAAATGTTACAGTATTTTTTATATTCTTTACATAAATTTATACAATCTTCACATTCCATTCTGCATATGAACAATGGACGAGACTATTTATCGTTTTGTTAGTATTTTCACTGGATATTCTCTTTTGATATATTCCTTTAATGTACATACATTACGAGAGTATTGCAGCTTAAAATTTACGTATTAAGATAATCATTTCTTTTAAAGAATGGGTACCATTTGCTTTTCGATTATAAAATACATCTACTATTTTTCAAAAATAAAAAAATTACATTGTTCGCAACTACTACACGTGTCTATGATAAATGGTAATAAACCATAGTTAGTTTTAAACGAGATTCCGTAACAAACCAACCGATCCGATGTGTCCCAATCGTACAGTTATTGATTACCTGTCGCCGGAATCAAATAGGAGATTGAACGGACTTGTGGTTTGAAAGAAAAACCACTGTAGCATATGTGTCCCATAGGGGTTCTTTTTATCTGAACCATTATAAAGGTTTTCAAAAAGTTTTCGGTGGTTCACCCCAGCGATGCCCATTGCCTTAGAAACACATTAAATATAGGGTAGCTGCAACGAAGTTATTTGGAGCGAATCAACCGTTGCAATAAATTTTTAGTTCTTTGTTATAGATAGCACAAATTAAATGGAGACGATAATAACGTCACTGCAGAACTTATTAATTAAAATGTACTAAGACATAATGCTACAAAAATTACAAATTATTTCCCTCTTTTTTGACTTTACACAACTTTGAAAATCATACAGCTGTATTAATCTTCATTTTTTTCAAAGTAAAATCATTAAAAACGTTTTGCAATTTTTAGAAACTAATGAAAGTAATGGCGTGATTATAAAAAAAAAGCAATAAAACTGATTCACTAAACTCCAATAAAACCTACTTTATTTGTTTTATTAGGTTACTGCTGACGATAAAAACGAAGGCTAGAAATAATGAGACACCCATTATACAGGGTAGTTCACGTAACTTCACCACCTTAAATATATCGCTTATTTTGTATGATAGGAACAATATCAGGGGAGAAAAATATTCTGTTCGAAGGCGCCAATACGGTGATGGGCCGAATTTTTTGCTCAAGGTCATTTTTTTCGAAATTTCAAGGTCATCGAATTTTTTTTAAATGGGACTACATATTTTCACTACAACACTCTTATAGCATATAAAAAAACAAATCCAACGAGGTGCAATATGTTGACCTTCATGTGACCTTTAGCGAAAAAATCATGAAATGTTTGTTAGTAAGCTCAGTACGCGTTCGGGGACGGTAAATGAAGGAATTTCAATTTCATTGGAACAGTGTACCGTGTAATTGTCCCTTGTGCTTGTAAACAGACATTCGTATTCTCCTTTCATCGGCTGAAATATGTTTACAAGCATTATTATCAAAGTAAATCTTAGGGTTAAGGTAATCGTACAACCGTTGTGCATGCGTTGAGTTCCTTCCTGCTTCTCCGTAGATTAAAATCATTTCAACTTTTTCTGCTGTAGTGTACATGATGGATAAGCACTTAGATACCGATACTGTACCTTGTTGTACTGATACTGATTGTAAAGCGATAATCGCTTGCTAAGATTACCTTAACCCTAAGATTTACTTTGATAATAATGCTTGTAAACATACTTCAGCCGATGAAAGGAGAATACGAATGTCTGTTTACAAGCATAAAGGACAATTACACGGTACACTGTTCCAATGAAATTGAAATTCCTTCATTTACCGTCCCCGAACGCGTACTGAGCTTACTGACAAACATTTCATGATTTTTTCGCTAAAGGTCACGTGAAGGTCAACATATTACACCTCGTTGGATTTGTTTTTTATATGCTATAAGAGTGTTGTAGTGAAAATATATAGTCCCATTTAAAAAAAATTCGATGACCTTGAAATCTCGAAAAAAAATGACCTTGAGAAAAAAATTCGGCCCATCGCCGTATTGGCGCCTTCGAGCAGAATATTTTTCTCCCCTGATATTTTTTCTATCATACAAAATAAGCGATATATTTAAGGTGGTCATGTTACGTGAAATACCCTGTATATCCTGTGTTTCGTTAATTATCCAAAGTTTTTGCTAGAAATGTACGACCCAACAAATTGTTTTGTAAAAGACAGTTCATCTTTAACCATCTAATATACTTCAATATAATTAACAAAAACATTCTCAAAATTTGCGATTTTTATGCAATACGAAATATTACTGCGACAGGTAACATTAAGTGATACAGTAATAAAAACAGATATGATCTCTGAGAAAACTACACATCATATTTACAATGAAACATTTGTTGCATAATCACAATTATCAATTTTTAACACGATTTCTACATATACTCATTTATAACAATTTCCTGTATGATATTAACAATAATAATTACTCAAGAAGCAATTAATATATGCAGCTGTAATATTAATATGAAAAAATAATTTATCGGACCAATTTTTTTAACAAAATTCTCCCAACGTACTAATAATAAGAGACATAAGTAATAACATGTTTAATATTCGAATGATACAATAAATATTTCCAGACCGTATATAACGAATCAGCTGTGCATGAATAATTTTATTCGTGCGTGAGTCATTCAATTTTCAAATCCTCCTCCCAATTACCATCAGCCAAACTCGCGAAGTTTCACAATCCTCCGTATTATTCGCTTCAAAAGAAATTTAAGAATCCCAATAATCAGTCAACGGTTCACCGTTTGTTTCGTTTTACACAGCGAAAAACTCAATCTTCGCGTAGGCTTTATCGCGGGCCGCCTTCTTTTGTCGGTTATTTGGCGATTCAATGCGACAGAAACATCAGAGGCCCGAAAGCACCCGCGGTAACGGAAAAAGAGGAAGCGAGCCGACGCGACGCACAGTGGGGTATTTGGCCGATCTAGCTGGCCAAAAGTCGGTGCCTGCGCGCCCCTGAACAGCATATTTTATGGGTCGAAATTTAATCGTCTCTACCAGTGTTTTGTTTTGTTTCAAGAATTATCCCAATGTAGATAATTCTGCACACATGTAAAACATTTTAATTATAATTGCTTTCATTTTAATACAGTTAAAACGCTTGGACAGAATGAATCTTTAATCTATCATGGGACCAATTTCCGGGGTACGTCCCGATATTGGTTTTCACGTCATTATAAAGAGAAAGGTTCAAACTTTATAATAAAGAAAAGTAATCTCGGAATTTCTTTTCTGAGTAGAGTAAATTCAGGAAAAACGCCACCCTTTTTTATCTAGATCCAATAATTCTTCTGGTTTTGTACTAATTAATACGGACTTCTTTTTATTACAGTGGCACACTCATATCCTACGAAAAAATACAAACAATTCTAAAAATTACCCATGCAAAATAAAAAAAAATTATTAGAAGTGACTGGTCAGCGAAATGACGTCTCTCCCAAATTTTTAAGAGAGATAATTTCTCTTTCTTATATACTTTCCTCTTATATTTTCTCTTCCACAGTTGTTGCATTGTAGTGCATACATTGTGCAAGACTGGTGGAACCTTTTTTGGCATGAGCAGCATTTGGTCCAGTCAATTATCTTCTTGGTAGTAAAATAAGTTTCCCAACATTGTACGCAATATTATATTTATAATTTAATGTTATAACTATATCACTTTATGTATGTGGCGTCTCTCCTTATTTTGTGGAAGAGATGTCACATATCCAAAAAACAAACTACAATAGACTCGCGTTATAATAGCGCACGTTAAAAACGCCTCAGCTCACACATGAGCGCACCCCATTATCGGTCGCCACCTGTAATCAAAGTTCTGATCTAATTGGTGGAGGGACCAAACTGCCACAAGATTTTGCGTGTCCATTGACTCGGGTAAAAGTAACATTTCCAGGAAAAACTCGCCTCGAGAGCCCCGCACCGCTATTTTAACGCGAGTCTACTGTAAGAGTATATATCATCAAAAGCACTGTGTTAACTAATTAATAAGAAACCATATTAAACAATAAAATAGGTACTAACTTTGTCCTGTCTCCGTCACGCTTGTAATATGCATTAATGTCTCACATTCTCAAAAATAATAACTTTTTACCAGCAGAATCCACGTATGTTTATGAACATGAAAACAATGTTTCCTCAGACGAAGAAGATACATATTCAGATGAAGAATCATGGAACTCGCCACTTTCTGATTTATGTTGTATGTATATACTTACTTCAAGTTACATTAGTTATATGTATTTTTAGTTGTATACAGTGGACTCGCGTTAAAGTAGCGCAGCCGGGCCTGTGGAACTGTCTTTTTCTGGAAACGCTACTTTAACGTGAGCCAATGGCATACGTGGATTTCGTGGCAGCTCGGTCCACCAATTCTCGGCTACAAAAGGCGACCGAAGTGGGGTACGCGCACGTCTGTGAGTGATGCGTGTGAGCTGGGGCGTTCTTAACGGTACTTTAACGTACGCTACTTTAACGTGAGTATACTGTATTTAGTTATATATACAATTAATTATATTTATTGATAAAACCAATTAATCGTGTAAAAATACATTATAATGATTTGTTGTTTTCAAATTGTTTAAATTTAAATTTCGAGTAGTTAATCACATTTAAAACCAATTAAATAACGAAACTAATTTTGGCCAGCTAAATCAAAAGAATACCCCACAATGCGAAGTCCCGTAGCCCCGGCGGGATGATCCACCCGCGAGGTAAATCGAGAACCCGGGTGGACGTCGGGAGATTCGTCACGGACGAACGCGGAGGACTCATGATTCAGTTAAGAGTTTGAGGTTTGAGGTCTGATCGTCATTATGTCGCCTGCCGCCCGTAGCCCTGGCGGCCTGTCTGAACGAAGAACGACGATGTGGCGGCAAATGGGGAACGGGGCAAAAGAGGAGGTGGAGAGAGACGAAGATGGTGGTGGCAGATCAAGGAGCCGAGAGAGGAAGAGGGACGAGGAGGCGAAGCGAGAAAGGAGAAGGACAAAAACGGGGCATTAGCGCTGCCCATGCTACCGTGTGCTCCATGGTCTGTCCGACCGCCCGCTGATGCCCATTTCTACTTACCAAATTAGCATTATTACCCGGTACGGACGTAAAAATGCAATCAATGTGTATATCCTTTGGTACGTATGTAGAATCGAAAAAAAAAAAAAGAAAAGAAAGTGCCGACCCCCGTCGGACGCGCCGATGTACCCGCCGTGAACCAGTGTTAACGACCCTGATCTCTACGTCCCCCGAAGACGAACGAGTACCTCTACGCCGCGGATTGGTTAGTGCCTCGGAACCTTTTCACACATCGCGATTTCCGAAAACTTTTTCTCCCTGTCGCCCGATTCCACTCTAATGATCATCTGAATTACGCTATATTTCGGAAATTATCAAATGCTTTATTGGTAATCGAAATTTTGTCTACAGTTTTTTGAAGAAACATAATATATCAACACGTTCGGAACAATGCCGAAATTGACGAAACTGTAGTTTCTTTATTATCGTTCATACTTAATTTTCCAGTTTCTAATAATATGTTCACCTATTAAATATACGTGTTCTTTCATAGAAAATGATAAAATAATGTGGTGTACCTAGCAATATGTCACACCGCCTATTCAACCCTTTCTGCCATCTATTCCGGAATGACCGATCGATGGGTCGCCGCACTATTTTATCATTTTCTACGAAAAAAAACATATATTTTTGTCTTTCCTTTTTTCAGATTTCGGTTTGTATTTCTTCTGCGTCAGGCTTTTTTTGTTAGATAAGTACACTGTTGTTTGTTTCTATTTTTGTATTTCTTGTTTTGAAAAAGTTCGCAGGTATATTTAATTTATGTGATAATTCTGAAGATACGTGAAGTTGTATTTCCATGATAAATATTGTTTACATTCGTATTGTGTTGCTTTAACCACTTGCGCTGGCAGCCAGGTCACAAATGTGTGTAATTTCGACGTGTATGGCACATCTTTCCAACGCAACAGGTTAAATATGTCACGCTTCTCTACGTTATAAAGCTGCGTTATTTCTAAAAATTTTTAGAGAAATACTAATTACAAAATACTTCCTAAGATTGTGAAACAGTAAAATATACATTTATGTGCAAGAATAAAATCACAAAAAACCCGGCCTACGTTGCATTGATTTGTATCATTATTCTAAACACTTGGCCCGCGGTGACCTACCCATGTCATAGGACAGGAGCACCGCCTGATGATCCACCGGTGGGTCATGCTGTCCTGAACGTGTTAACCCTTTAACACCCAAACACTTAAATTGTTATTTCAAAATTATGAGACTGACAACAATATGTTGTATCTTGTTATTTTTAAGTCGAAAATATCGATATTAAATTGACCTATTTTTAAAAGTTTTTTTACTTTTTATTTATTGTTAGAAAAAATATTTGAAATTCTCAATGGAGAACGTTGAAATCTACTTCACATCAGTGAAACTACGGATCCTTGTTGACAAAAGTGAGATATTAACCGGCGACAGAATTTAACAAACTTTTAAAATGAGTGTTCCACCGGTGCAATACTAGGCGTTAAAGGGTTAACTGCATTTGCGGACGATTGAGGTAAGTTCGAAGTGTCATTTGCAACAATGTATCCTTACTTGTGTGTGTGTGTGTGTGTGTGTAAAAGAATAGTAAGACGTTTTGTCAAGCAGAGCGTATTTCCCAATTTTACCCTAATCAATTTATCTCGAGTCAACCCATGAACGTTATTTGGCACAGAGTAAATAAATCGCGTGATAATCGTATGATGAGGAATGTGTTCAGAGGAATCTCTAATCAGCGTCAACAGCGTGCGTTCGGCTGTAAAATAGTGCTCGGTTATAATCTGTGACTTATAACGACTTCTAATTTTCGACAGAGTTTTAATCCTATTTCTTTTTATTAGCAACGTACGAAAAATTATGCAGCACCGTTTAAGGAAAGGTAGGATACGTTAATTGCGCTAGCAACTTCCCGAGCTACCTGGCCGCTCGTTAGTATGCACGCTTGAATTTTATGTATATCAGCGTTTTATAAAAGCGATTTCGGTTGCACCACGATACGACGTAATTAACATGCGATCTTGATGCCGGGCAGACGGCAAGAATGTAGATGTTTAGTGAACCGTGATTCGTAGGAGAGGAACAGGAGCAGTAGAAGTTGAAGCTGTCGTCACACATATTATGTTTATCGCAAATATAATTAAACAATTTTCTCATGAAACGAATATATTGGGTCGTTGCACATGAAATGTGCATTTTACTGAACGGTATATTTCACGTTACTTTTATGAATGAAAATTATTAACATCTTTTTATTGCAAAATTGCACGCTCTTTCTTATGTACACGTTTCAAGGTATTATCTAACATAGCAATGAAATCATTTATGTTAAATACTAAAGTTAATTAAAATAGGAAATTAATCTGTGTTAAATTTGGTCATTTTCTCTACATGCATTAAAAAATGGCATTTCAGCGAAATTTATAAGTAATCTTCATAAAGATGCATTTAAATTTCTGTTAAAAAATACTATTTATTAATGATAACGTTCAGCTCAAAGATGGCAGCTAAAGGTGTATGCGAAAATTTATCTTAATACTCTGATGTCAGATGACGTAGTAGTAAGGCCTACTGTCCACTAAGACGTCATAGACGCTTCATAGACATTTGACGCTTTTAAGACGCTTCCATGTAGCGACCAATGTAAAACAATGGACGTGTGTCCAGATATACTTCAGCGTCGCGTTTTCGTCGCTGCATGCGTTCGACATGAAGCGCGTCGTCAACGAAGTCTGATGCTGGGCGTATAGAAGGACGCAAAATTTTCATTTGTGCGTGAGTGTGAAATATGTCGACCCTGAAATTAGTACAGATTGTTGAAAAGTTACCCATGAAATATAAAAAAATAGAAAAAATACCCATGTTTGTACATGGCTAACACAACATCGCATTTTAGTGTCTTGTTTTTTGATTCGCGGAGCTACCAAACGCACTAAATTCTTGCACGTATTTTTATTCATTCTATAGAAACAATGAAATTCATGATCATTTATGTTCTATTCTATGTAAGGATGTAACCAATATCTTTTCCGACTTTTACGCTGTCGAATATAATTACAGCATAAGGCGATAAGGTACTCTTCGGAGCCCGACATCTGTGCGAATGAGGAAAATGAAGCTTCCAATAAGCTCAAGTAGACAGTAGGCCGAAGTCTTTCCAAAAACAAAAGCTGAGGGCAATTGACATAGTAGTACGTCTTAAATAAGAACTGGAATAGTGAAAAATATGGAAAAATCGCTTTTCCTATATGTAAAGTTTGACAAATAAAAGATAAGAAGTAGTTTCTAAATATTTTTAGAACACCTGAAGTTATATATCTGCAAACACAAAAAGCTCTTCCATCAGCAAAGTGTTAACATTCAGTATGATGAAATTTTATTTCAATGAAAACCGTATAGGTACAAAGTCTATTTAATCTTACTGTATGTCTAATAAAATGCGTATAATATTCAATATAATATCCAATGCTAGTATTAAATCGGCCATATCATGTGCAACGACTAATAAATTCGTATTTCATTGAGTCTCAATAAGCAACTTTCAAATAGTAAAAATGTAATCCTTTGCTCCTATATCAAGATTGATTCGACGTTCAATTTTATTGCAATTACTAATATATTTCAGTAATCTGCGATATATTTATTTGTAATTTTATTACTAAATCGTATGTAAATGCTATCTTAATACTTCTGAATTGTTATAGATGTATCACTCATCTACAGTATGAAAATGTAGTTAATTTATACAACTTCATACTGGCATCAAGATGGAAAAGGAATAATTTAAATAATAAAAGGTTGAAGATCAAACACTTAATCAAGATTGAAACTTTACTTATTTAAAAATTTATTGAAATGTGATATCATAATTATATATGTATAGAACAAATTGTCTAAGGAAAATTACAAAACTGTACTGAGGAATTCAAAATTGATAAGAATATAGGAATATTGTTATTTCTTAACTCTTATTTAAAAGATGGTGGCTGTTAAATCTCTGATATAAACAGACTAAAAGTTAAAGAGTATAATTTACAAACTTTTTGTGCTGTAAATTCTGTTATATTCTTGTCAATTATTAGTGGATATTTTAACGCCAGAAGCCCCAAATATTAGAAATTCTAATATTGAAGAAAGAAAATTAACATAAGCGTAAAAATTAATTGACCACAATTGTAATATAAAGTGTGCTTTTATTTAATAAAATTCAATGTTTTTTGTTATAAATACATTTTAAGATTCATGATTAATTTTAAAAACAATGAAAGTCATTTAACGTATCAAAAACCATGTTTTCACAAGCAATTCATAATATTTTATTATCACAGAACATATTGTACATATTATAGGAGTGTTTTGAAAAATATTTAATTACATGTCAAAAACAATATTTTTTAATCGTTTAATGACCTACAATGAAAAACATACAACTTGATCCACTTTTTAAACATATAAATTCAGTCTACATTCTCTATTCCATACTCTTCGTATTTTGCAATAACATAAAAATTGTTATATTAATACCGTTAACTTCAACATATTCATGTACCACGCACGTCGTTACTTAACTTTTTTTCCTACTTAAACTCCAGTGCTTCCTCTCCCTATACAGCAACAATATTTCATCATTTTTCCACGGACAATCACTTCCTGAATGAACATCACACATCCGTCGTCCCCGAGACCAATGATCCAGTTAAAGACGTGTGCATGCACACACACAACACACGCGCAAACACGTACGTCGTAGGGCCACGTGGATCCTCGCATGACAGAAGCAGCGAAGGCTTCACTTTGGAAGCCTCGGGGTATGTAAGATGTATATACATATAGGCTGCCTGTCTTACGCATCCTGCCGCACACGGGGCATACATCACTCCACGTGTGAATCCTCACCACCACCAACGACCTCACCTTTTAGATACCTTTTTCCCGTCATCGTTCTTCGCCGGCCGTACGCCTCGGTGTGTTGGTAATTATTGTTACGAGGGATAAGAAGAACGACGCGGAAGAGAGAAACAGCAGGGATCGGTGCGTGGATCTTCTTTCAGTGTTCCCCTGTAATCAGACAGCCGGACCTGGCAGCTAGGTAGGCGGAGCAAAGTGAAACGAAGAGAAAGAGAAACGCATTAATGCCTTTTTCTGATTTAAAGTATTGCATAAACACGGGCAACCGTTTCTGATAAATTCACTTCCAAGGAATCATTTTGTTGTGTCATGGAGAAAATTCATTTGTCAGACATCTACTTCGTGCTAGGAACTTTTAGGTTATGTAGTACCGTTCAGGAGTATTTGCACCCCTATCCGAGATTTTATTCTTTTTACATTTTGAATGATACTTTAAAAATCTCCAATGAGATGTCATAAATTGTGCATGTGTTACAACCGTTAAAATAAAGAGAATGAACTTTTTCGAAGAACTTGACAGATTTCAGAATAAAGTAAAGGGAATGTTGATGGGTAAATGCTCGCAGTGTATGCATTGACTTCTTCGTCAAATTGAAAGGGAACGTTTCTGGGTTTTTTAAATTGGAAAATAAGTGTAATGAGTTCCGTATGATTTACAGAGCAGGCCACACATTACATTCGCGGATAATTGGACCTAGACACAACGCAGCGGTAACAACTTTTATGCGTGAAATAAGAAAGCACCACCACGTGTGGACCACGGGCGTTCTTTCGCGTGGGGTTAAAGTCGAATTATCGTTCGGGTAATTATCGTTAATCGTGGTGTAATTAAATTATTTCTCGTACCCAGCGAGGAATTTAACCCGTTTTACCGCTTTTAGAATTTCGCTTGATAGCACGATTGTACACACACAAACCACGGGTTTCAGCTACGTAATTACGGGTACGATAATTCATCGTGGGCCGGGTGGTGGTGTACAGCGGCGCGGACGTACGTGTTTCGTTAATAACGGTTTGCACCTCCGACGGGGGTAATTAATGCTTCCCACTTTGGTACGGCTAATTACGTATTCTCGAAAAGAAAAAAAAAATGTCCTTATTATCTTAAACACCGGGTTTCAGTAAAATCTGGATTTGTCGATCGCGGCGGAATAAAAGCGGTTTCCCGTCCGGTTTCGTGTTCCTCTTTTGCCATGGGAACGATAAATTTTTCAACAGCAAGAAGGAGAACTCTGGGTCACCGAGGGGCACGTTTTGCGCTGCTTTGTCCTTTCGACTCCTCTCAGCCTCCCTCAACCACTTTCCTTTCTACTTCTCTTCGTCGTCGTTGGACGGTTTCGCTCTTTCCCCGTCTTTCCGTCTCGCTTCACCTTCTCAGCTCCTACTCCACAAATTTACAATGCCCTCGCTTGTAATAAGCGGTTGCGCGCTTTGTTCACGATTATGAGTTCACTTTGGGCACCGAGGGGACTTATCGAGGTAAGGATCCTCTGAGTGTAGAACAGAAAAATATTTACTCTTTTGAAATGATATTCCAAAATGGTAATGAAATTTTATCGTTCAGGATTTTTATCGGCTTAGGGAAGATGAACAGAATGATTTCAGTGAAAAAACAGCGACATGTTTGTTCAAATACAGGTGGAAATTGGACAAGATCGCCATTCTGTCGATGATTAATATTTCCTATGTATACGTACGCATTCACTTAAAAAAAATTATTAATACTTAATTCACTATTTTTTTAACAAATCTGTACTTGTTTCGAAAAACCTCAAATCATTCACACTAGGTTAATAGTATTTGATATCTTTTTCATCATCCTGCGTCGTTCTGACTGAACAGCAAATCGGACAAGATTCTAAATTTAAATTTGACCACAACCTTATTGAAAGTAGATTTAATAAGAGGATTCATTTTAATTTTTTGATAAAACGCAGTAATTATCGAATGATAAAGTATGAATTTTTTCTTTCAATATAAAGTGAAAATATTCTCAAATTCATTTCCCAGTTCAAAAATTATATTTGAACCCTGAAATCTTATCTGTTAAGATTTTCATTTTTTTGAGCGTGAAAAATTAAAAATTAAAAATTAGATGGATGGAAAAACGATGCTAGGGCAACTGGAGCCCCAATATCTTGGCTGATTATTGCTACAGCCTCAAGAGGGATGTATCAAACGCATGACTTCTTTTTAGATAACCATATTTCATTTTTACTATAACACCAATGTCTACAGAATGCATCACATCATGGTAAATAATTTAAAAAATTAACTGCGACTAAAGTATGGGAAATACATGAATTTAATCCGTATCCGCTCCCCATGTTACTAAAGAGAAATTTCATCATAAAAATATGGATTGTCAACAAACAATGGATATACATAATTGCACCCTGATTGCTGTAATGCAATTAATATTAGGTAAGAATGTTTTATAATTCAGAATACAGATGTTTTAGATAATTGCGTGCACATAATGTTAAAATCTAATGTGCATTCATACCTAAAAGAATCATTTAAAAAATATTCATAACATAAAAAATACATTTTTATAACATTTACTAATTTTGTATGTAGCAAACGCCTAGCCAGTCGCAAAAAAATAATTATCATATATTACATGTAGTACATTAATAACATAGCACTTACTATAAATTTCTTCTAATTATCTAATATGAATTGAGTTTCTGAATATGACTATAAACAGACAAGATAAAAACTTTCACTTTATCTATAAAATATACAGAGAGTCCCATGTTTTAATAGCCAACCTTTATCAATATATTGTATGGGTCTAAATAAAAGAAAAATGTTATATAAATATAGGTCGTTAAAAATTTTATTAAAAAGTCATGAAAAAAATACGAAATACTAAGGAGACCGGATGTTTTAATCGTACCTTTTGTACTATGCCATAAAACGATTCATAACAAATGAATTTGTTCTTGACAAAAGGTTGAAGATCTAATAATAATGGATGTCATAAACATCAAGCTACAGTGACCAATATTAACTCGTGTACAAATTAGTGCCAAATAGGAAATATAACGTAAAATATCATAAGTGGTAAAATACAAGCGCCTCTTGCATTGGCATTTTATCATTACAGATTCATGATAATGAAAATATGACTGTAGCTCATACAATAATACACACGAAATTGACTGGATATCAACATGTTAACTATAGTAACGTACTTTAATACAATCGAATGATATAATCATTATCGAGTAAATATGATTCATTCGATTCGCGTTGTTTTGCACGTAAAGAGGTTTCGACTGGATTACGAATTTTGATTTTAGGACGTGACCGCAATTAGTCAGTTACGAATAAGAAATCACAGTTCAAGGATCTTACATTTGTATGAGTGTACAAGAACATAATGAACAAAGTAAGATATGTGTACATCATCATCTTTCTATAAAAAGGATGATACAAGGAGATCCTGCATATGTGTGACGTTTCTGAATACACACTCGGATGGAAGATTAGGCATTCGAATCAGTGGAATGTGCCGTGAGACAGTGGCATGCCGTGCTTTGTAAAGGAACGCACATGCACCACATGCTGAAGCTTTAAATGAGAGAAACAATCCAAACAAGTCGCAGATATGTCAGACCTTACACGTCTCGCCACAGTTACAATGAAAAATAAAGTTACTCTTCTATATTTTGGAGAATGAATTAATTAAGAAATAATGCAATTGGAACTGAAAGTATTCACTCCTTGTCGTAAATGTCAAACCATACTCCTGTAAAATAAAAACTAATTTGTCTTATGAATATGTACTTAATTCATCAAGTTTGTATATAAATAAATTTGTCATTTTTATAAATCCTCGTGGCACTGTTCAGTAAACTCTGGCAACACTATTCCTTGAATTAAATTGGGCCTAAATTAAAATCGAATTAAGACATAAATATATTTGCCTATCGCTATATTTTACAATATATATAAACTAGTAGTAGTAAATTAATTTACAATTTCAATACAAGGTCAAATCGACCCAAACTATGTACGGGGATTAAATGATGACGTCTTCTTTCATTTACACAGCTAGAATATATTATTCGATATTTTGAAAATTACTGAAGAAATTCTTAAACACTGGTCTTACCCATGACTACAGATACATATACCTATTATTTCATTTGATAAAATAGGAGCAAAGTTTCATGCTTCATATTATTTCATATAGTTTTTATTTTGACTGTTCACGAGTAAATGAGCAGAAAGATCTAGAACAACATAAAAATCTTGGTTTCTTTTAAGTGATTGCAATAACTAGAGCAAAAAGTAAAAAGAGGAGAACAGCAAACGACTGTTGATGAAGGACGTTCTCCAGATTATCGATCGATTCTTTCATCAGAAAGAAACATTAATAATAATTTGCGTATACATACATATATAGAGGCCAATGTTTATAAAAAGAAGAATTATTTATTTAAAGAGGAGAAGTACTTATCTTTGACATGTCTTTCTTGTTCTACGGTCGTACGACGACCTCTACTTTGTCCCTGTTTGGGCGTCGTTACCAAAAGGACGTCGCTAACCTGAAGTCTCTCGCTTTAACATTATACAATACGTGCTACCTATTGGGTAACACGTAACAATATGATTTCTTCCATAGAAGAAAGGGAGAGCTTGATACCATTATTGTATATCGTTTTACTAAAATTTAAAGAAAATAATTAAATTTCAAATGATAGTAAGTACATTTTTACGTATGTCACAATTGCACAGTAATAGTAAAGGCACACGAAATCCTAAGGAGGGGGAGTCGCAATGTCAGTGGCGGTGAAAAATTTGCCAATTAAAAAAAATCTCATTTCTCCCAGTAACGAGGGGCGGCGTGCAATTAACGTCAGCAACGAAAATGATTTATGGGGTGAGTAGAGGAGGGTGTGAGTCGTGGGCGAGAGGCTAGCTTATCATAAATTAATGAATTATCAGTTCGCACTGCGTGGTATGAGGATATGAGGGAGGAAGTAGAACAGTGCGTCGATGCGGTATTTAAACTATTGATCAGTGAACTACGGTAGTCTAGAAATTTTTTTCACAACACAGATATTTTATAAAAACGCGATAATAACTTTTTATAACGCAAAGTCTTTGAATTTAAAAAACATAACATTCACTTTCTTTTTTTAATATAAAATCGATCAAGAAGTGTATCATACATTCTGAAAGTACAAAACGTCTAAGTAATTCTGTTTACATTCCTGAAAGGTCTATCAATATGTGACAATTGTCAACAATGAAAACATTAAGAATAAAATAAATACAGTAATATAAGATTTCACGAATCATCTCTTTGTCTTTTAATCCGTTATTCGCGAGCTTTACGTTACATTTTAATAAACTTTACTAAATATTTATTACTTTTGCTATTATAACTTTTACTAAATATTTTTCGTGTATTTTATTCTTATTTTATCCTGCTACATAACGTTTCTTAAAAATTACTTTCAAGTGCTTATAGTATACTATAAACGTATATTAGGTTTTAATTTAATAGTCTCTTCAAAATTTCTATTTACTGAATGCAAATTATTTTTCGCGTTCATACTCCAACCAGTTCATTCCAATTCCGTAAGAGGTAAGTATGAACATTTATAATAATTAATCGATGAAAGTAGCTATGTCCGTAAGAAGTGAATTGATTTATACTAATTGCAAAATTTAAATGTTTAAGCTTGAACTGAATCAAAGTTTAATTGTATACATTTCTTACAAATGTTCAAACCACATGAATTTATTATGTATCACTTTTCATCGTTTATTACATCGAAATATGTTCAAGAATTAAAGGCATTCTTCATTTAACGTAATATTTGTTTATTTATATAATATATGTATTTTATCTGAAGTTAATCTTTTGCAAACCGAAACCCAATAATATTAAAGATCTTTATTGTTAGTGGCCAAGAATAATAATTAAAGGATGCGAAAGATTGCGACTCATTTAAATTGGACTATATACGAAAAAGATCGATACAAAAATTCGATTTGTATCAACGTCCTCCCAGAAAGAGAAGTTCGAAACGTTACAGGACATTCCTACATAGTCGACCGTGACAGCCCGCGGGAAACGCGCTTCGGGCATCAGCCTCCAGACGTCGCCACCGTTACCAACATGGCCACGTGCTAGATGTGTTTACGTGAACTGCGTCATCATTTCGTATTTTTTTTGCTCATATTCCAAAGTGTTGGCCGCAAGATTACGGTGCGGAGTTTCATCACATGCGTGCGCGGTGACTGACAGTCATTAACGTGTTCCTCGTGGGCATGGCGGGTGCGGATGCGCCTATCCCGATGTGCACCTGCAACGACAGGAATGTGGTTACCTGTTCCGCTGTCAAGCAGGATGCACCCACGAGTAGAGTCATGAGGAGTTATCAACCCCACGGGAGCCTTGCCAGAATGCTGTACGACAAGCAACGGGCGGACGAGCAGCTCGAGGCCTACGACAAGAGCCAGGCAAGTGTAGCGTAACTAGGTTACGTTCCTCGTCCGTTCGTCATCTCGGTGCCTGAACCCGCGCGTACCCGTTCTTTGCATTGCCGCCTGAAATCACGTTAATGGTCTCGGGACCTGTAGATATAGTAGAGCGCGTCAATGAAACGTCACGATCGCACAGATTTCTTTTTTTTTTTGGTCTCCCAAAGTATTACATATCTATAGCGAAAACAGTTAAAGAGGTCTATCACAACAAAACCGTTTTTTGGTAAATTGATTTTTTAACCATAAAAGAAATGATTGCAAGCAATCAGTGTGCATCAGCAAGCTCCTTCCAAACCCGAGAATGCTACATGAAAAAGTAGAGTTGTTTCACGGAACAGATAAGATAATACCACTTTGAATGCAACTGGTCTATACGTTATCTTTAAATTTTGATTACGTACCACAACTGGCGTCAACTTTTATTGTATTTAATTATGGCGTTCCGAAAGAACGATTCCTTTCCGAGAATCGGCTCTTTCAAATCTGGAACTCGGAACCTCTAAGTGCCGCACGGGCCAGAGTAATTAGGATGCCGGGGGAGGAAACGGTTAGGGAGGGAGGGGTCAGTAATAATTAGTACAATTACCGCACAAGGCCAACCGCTGACTAAAACCGCTTTCCTCGAACGATGTTACTCGAGAGTCAAGACCGTGCTCGGTAATTACGGGACAATTACGTCCTCGATATTCCTGAAACATCTTCGATGCCGTTCCAAGCTCTGCCCTCATCTTACGTGGCTCTATACGTAAACCGCAGGCTGGTCCTATTTATAATTACAACCTCTGTAGGCTTTCAATTTCACTTTTACGAAATCACCAAATTGTTTGACAACAAAGTATTTGTGTAGGTATGATAGATTATATCGGGCTCGTGAAACTTGAACGATTTTCGGAGAGCTCGTTACTCGAGTTAAAACGATTCTACCATTAAGACGTTGATTACCAAACAGACAAATATAAAAATTCTAAAAGGTCAAAGCAATTATTTGAAAACTATCACTGTGGCTACTCATTTAACCTGCTTGAACCGCACAGGACCTTGTAAAAATTTGTTTTATTCAATATTTTAGTATAAAGTTTGGATTTCAGTTCTAAACTAAGTAGTGCGTGACATATGTCAGTCAGAGTGTTGTTAATATTAGATCAAGTCACGAGCAATTTCAATTCTTCTGTATAATTTTATTACTTGTTTTATAAACAGAATTTTTTATCGCAGACAATAATTATATCCATCATTATAAGTAGAGATAACCAGTAATACACAGACACGTGCGAGCCAAACACTCCTGAGCGTCATTAATATTCGACATTGATTTAATTGAAAATATTATTATGCACTTTTTTTATTCATTTCTATACGTGGAATAACCGTCTTGTCTATCATACCACCAATCAGATAGTACATCCCGCACATCTGATATCGACACAGTAAAGCATTATCCTGCGATCTCTCTGTCACGACACACATAAACAATACTTAATGTTCCATCGCATAACTGGGCCTAAGTCAAATACAGTATGACGCGCAGGGGTGTAAGTGGTGGGGAGGTAAAATCCATTCGCGGCCGAGGCTGACTAGCGGAAGAAAGAAGCTTTTATCGGTGTTTGCAAGAACCTTTTGCCACGACAGAGAGCAAATCGATTCGGAAGGCTGGCTGAGCCGCGTACTCGAGCAGGTGCCCGCAGGAAAAGAGAAGAATCCCATTCGGTCGCGTGAAACGAGAAATTTGAAATTCGTGAAGAGGGACGTCCCCGCGAGATTTCATGGGCCCCTCCGCCCCTAGCTCCCTGCAACCGAAATCGACGCTAGATGTTACTTCTTCTCCCCTTCCCCCACTACCATCGCACGTCGACGGCGCGGTACGTTTCTGGGGCTGCCAACATCTAATATCCCTGAGCAGCCTGGAAACTTTACTCTCAGACGGAGTGGCGTGAATACGTCGACCCGGTGGTGTTTTAAGGTTTTTAAAAGGCTGGTGTAGTGGCGGTGTCTTCGAACGGGAGAGAGACAACAACAGAATAGGGAGGGAAGACAGTCATGGAGGGCGCTGCTTTAAAATATTAAGTGACTGATGGATGAGACTCCTGAGAGGAAGAGAGACGCTGTTAGACGACAAAGACATCTACCACCGAGACGTTCGCATCTTCTTCTAGCGAACCCCCCCCCCCCTCAGGTTTTGCTCCACCGTGTGTCCCCATTTCTAAGGAATTTTAACGTCACGCTGTGGCAGCCAGCATTGTTGTAACCGATCTTCCCGCTTCTACAACTCGACGACGAGTCTGCGTGAGCGTAAACCTTGCGAAATCCGTGCAACGACGCGTATCCCATTCGGACTAGCAATAATAATAGCAACACTGACGATAATAATGTTTAGTACCTCTGAGACGGGGGCTTAAAGGAACGCCGCTCCAATTGCGGCCAACTTCAGCGGACAATGATGATCGGCGTTAATGGAGAAAATGGATAAAATTTTATAGCAAGGTTCGAGTATTTCATGGTATCGCTCTTGTCTGGTTTGACGAGATTAGTAAGAAAAATAAAAATAAAACAAATGGCCTGCAATTCGTGGGAGGCTAGTAGAGGTTTTTAAACCACGTTTAACATAATCAAACATTTGCAACGTTGTAATTTCTATTGGTAGTTTTAAAAGATGCGTACATAGAGATGAGACAAACTCCAGTGCAAACTGAAAATTAGTTATTAAAAGTAAAACACTATTCCTTTCAGGGGATTTCGTGCTTTAGAAACATAAAGTCAATTTCTACGATGTTCTTCGAATAGAACAAATCAATTGAAATCGTAAAATAAGCTTCTCATTCTTTAGAATATTTTAACATAAACGAGTACATACGTTTAACCGTAAATGGGCATATGCATTTTATGAAATTGTATTTTTAGATAAGTTTCACGGCTATTAATACGCGTAGCTTTTACGTAAAGGTAGAAAGTGTCATTCGAGACTTATTGAAATTTTCACGAGAATGATTTCGAAAACGGAGTTTGGCTGGTGGCTTACGAAAACTCCGACTCGTCAAAAACTTCAATCTGCCTGTTACATAATGAAAGAGAAAGATGTCCTCGGTTCGCGATTTCTAGAATTTAGATCTCTATTGAAACTTGCTGCAAGATAAATCTCTCGCTACGATAAATACACGCTGCTTTGAGTGCCGAGTGGACGAGCAACAAGCACGTGACACGCATGGTTGAGAGCAAATGACAATGTAAATAATATTGAGGCCCGATATCCATTATATCGCGGGCAACGAATGTGAATGGAAAGGAAATATAGAGAGAGAAAGAGAGACCCGTATCGGTCGCGGGACGAGCAAAGCGGAATTTTCTAAGGAAAGAGACGGCGGTTAATACGCCTTGCGTTTATTGCCCGGTAACGAAATCTCGGATTTTTCACGGTACTTTTTCGGTTGAAATCGCGAAGGCAGAGTCTAGTCTGATCCACCACAAATCCGGATGACCGGCCAAGCATCTCTGTTCGTTAATTCATGACTTGCGGGCGCAACGGTTTCGTCGAAAAAACCGATTTCTGAACCGTACGCATCTGCTCGGCCCTCGAATGGTCGTACAGTCTGTACCACAAACATAGACATAGAAATATAATATGTCCCAAAATAGCTTCGACTCCCGGAAATGAGGGGTTCCTGCGATGATTTGAAATAACTTTTTCCTTAGCAAAAATGTTATTCGAGGCTTTGTTAATGAGATATTAACGAAAATCGCCGACCGATCAGAGCGCGAATCTGCCGGACGAGCTCCCGCGGTAGCGTTGGCTACGCACTGCGATTGTTTTTTTTTCTTTAATATCTCGTTAACGAAGCCTCGGATAACATTTTTGCTAAGAAAAAAGTTGTTTCAAATCATCCCAGGAACTCCGCATTTCTAGGAGTCGAAGGTATTTGGGGACACCTTATATAGACTATACGTCAGGCTGGGCCAACGTCCTAACTTTAGAAAGAGGTGGGTTACTTTCGCAGGACTTATCTCTTTCTAATATAGCTGAGTCAACCATTCAAAACGAAGATTCCGAGAACCTTACCCCCCACTACTTCGATTTAAAAGGAGATGCCAAGTCCTGCGAAAGCTACCTACCTCTTTCTAACCCAGACCCCCATTTCAGGGAGATGCGCAGTCTATATTTCTATGTCTATGACCACAAGAGCATGGACGCCATACCCCGAAAGTTTATACCCAATGAAGCGCAGACTGTGATAAGCTAAACATACGCATTTGTTTGGAGTCTTAGTTTCGTTCGGGACACTGAAAAACACAGACGGTCTTCTAATTTACACCAGGGAAGATAAATAGATCCTTCAACTTTAAAAAAAAAACCGAATCTTTCGCTGTGTAAAGGGCAAGCTCTTTTGGCAAAAAAGAATGTAAATATCAGTATAATGGCATTAAAACATCGATTGAAAGGAAACATCGCATGGCATAGTACAATATCGAAACTTCTGCTTTCAAGAAAGTATGTGAAAACTGAGCTGGCCTATGCTCATGAATATATCGATCGTGATAACAGTGATGTAATTTTCAATCCCCGGATGCAAATCCAATAGGGAACGTTTGGGTCATTATGAAGAATAAACATGGAAGAAATCTAATGTTGAAAGTTCTCTTGCATCGAATTCGGAAAATATGGATGTCTCCACCTGTCTCGTACGCCGAAAAGTTGGTTGAAAGTATGCCGAGCAGTTACCAAGATACAATCGCTAATGTAAGAGATTGGACCCACTACTTAAGTAAGTGCATATTAGATTTTTAAACTACTTTCCAACATATGAAGCTGTTCACGAAAAGTAATCATTTTTGTGGAGATAACGCGTTTACGCTCTTGTGGTACAAACTTTAATTTATGTCTTTATTCGTACGCAGAATACCGGTTCCGGTGAACAACACGATCCCCGGGTGGATTCTTCAGCCACGTACGCGATACTCGCTTTGTCGCTGAAGTTCTTGCGCGCGCGCGCGCGCGCGACACGACGAGAGCCCCAGGGTCCAAGACCGATTTGAAAATCGTGGGGTAAAAAGCGTCGAAGACGAATCGATGAAATGAAAAGATTTCATTACGTTCGCCGCTTCTGCTCCCGGGCATTCCTCATTTCTGTCAATTACTTTTTACCGCTTAGGCGTTTCGTCGCGTAATCATGCAAAAATACTAAACTCGGCAACGGTCATTCTTGCGTCTGCTTCTTTAGCTTCTGGTGACTTAGCCACGATGCCACAGAAAGCCACCGCTTGCTTCTGCTTTATGTCCGACCCATTCTACCAGCGTGTTTTTCGTCCTTCATTGGGGAAATAACGTGCATCGGTTTTCTGTATATTTGAATGCGATTTCAATACTTATTTTTGAGGAAATCAAGACCGTGCGCTGTTTCAGTGATATTTTTCCTCGTTTTTCAACGTTCGACACCATTTTGAAAGAAGATAAAGGTAGAAAAATGTAAATTTTTACTTTGTTACTAGGTCATTAAAAACATTGAATCGATTACTTATTGGTATACTTAATATCACAGACGAGATATAAGAATAGACCTAACATCTTATGGGACTTGGTGTCCCAAGAAAATCACACTGGTTAGAGCGCACCTCTCCATAAAAGTTTCCGATTTCAGGAACTACGTTCGACATCGTGATAACGCACAGGACACACACACCCGTGATTGCATATAGCAATACATACATAAATTATTGCTTCGGTTTCACTAGCAAGGAATGTCATACTGATATAGTACGGGGGCTTCTAACGCCCCCGAAACATGGGACAGAAAATTACATTGCATGTTAGGTTTATTCTTATATCTCGTCTGTGCTAATATTTTTAACGAATTGCTACTGACTTTTTCAACATCGAAGGAAATGTTCCTTTAATGTTTTCTGTTGCATGCTACTTTGTTTGAAACGATATTAATATGGTTAATACTTTGGAGATATTTGAACGCCCCCTCTTTTAAATAAGAAAGACCTCCAAGTATTTACACTTACCGACAAAAATTATGAAACGATACACTTTTTATGAAAATTATATATGTTACTTGCATTTCTAACGAATTAATGAATGTCGATTTCGCTTTTTCTTTTTACGTTTCTTCGGAGTAAACAATATATGCTCCTTCCATTTTATTCAGACATTTTCATACACAAGTGTTAAAAGAAAATATATTACAAAGTTCCTGGTTCATTGACTTTGTTCTTAACTTTAGTCGATAGTTGTATTGTCCATGAGAAAATCCTAGTTAGCTACTCATCCAATAAATGATCTCAAAATGTTGAGTGGTAGTGTACATAAAAATTGGCGAATATTCGTCAACGAATATGTGGATCTGTCGCGAGTGGTGCACTATGTGTTTAGCTCATTCTATTCGATGAACAGATTACAAGATGTCTCTACAGTGCAACGTCAATTATCCGAACTAATAGAGGAACAAATCCGTTCTGCTAAAAGGTATTTTTGTAATTGGCCCGGGAGAACCAGAGTTTCATAAAAAGCGTAAAACGATTAGGAGTGAAAAAGTTCTGAAAGACGGATACTTATTCCATGGAAGATCGTATGACAACAGAAATAAATATTCGAGCCTTACCAAACGTATTTTCAGCTTCACAATGTAACGTGATAATACATCGTTCAGCCATTTCTTCATCTATGATCATTATTTTCTTCAACAAAAACAGTATCATCTTCATCTGTAATTTCATAGCCCTGATCATCTTTCCGCTTATCTACTCGTTCCTGAATATCATCACAATTGCAATTTTCAAATCCAATATGCATTATATTATCCATTAAAGCGTTGCATAATTTACCTTAAACACGCTTAAAAGCAGTAATGTATATGGTATCTTCTCCCACAATTAGCTTAATATCTAGATAACATGTTTTAATCTAATTCTTTTATAAAACATTTGTGACTGATTCTGTCGTCGATAAGCAGTATTTAGGATGATCTGTATTTCCGATAATCGACATTTAGATATTCAACGTTCTACTTTACTAATAAGAAAATGACCACTGACAAAGGAACTTCGATTTTTTTTACACTTTGCAGGGTTATTTATTTAAACTCATTACACAGTTTTATAGATCATAAAAAGGCGGTAAATTTTGACACTAACAATTCTTTTATATCTACTATAATTTTTAAGAAATACAAGAAAATAGGAAAGCACACATTAACCTTGAAGGACTGTTTTCATCGTAAAGAACCAAAAAATAACAAAAAGAAGAGATTTTCTGATAATTCTAACGAGGTCCCCTACAAATCAGCAAAATTTCAAAAAAATCGGAATTCTCGGGTTATCGAAGTTCCCTTGTGAGTGACGGACGCGTTTAGTTGTATAAATGAATCTAAGACGTTAAGGGTGTTACTTTTTATGGTAAAATAAATTAAAAGGACCGCTGGGTATCGCGATATCACATCTGTTGCGAGCGGTATTAACAACTTATGGTTCACCATGGGGACAAGAAAAATATTATCGAAGGGACGATAGTCTCCCCGCGAGCCTCCCTTGTTGCCGATCGACGAGGGAATCGAAGGCTGTCATAAGACCGCGAAAAACGCTTGGAAATCCCGTTGAAAAAATCCTGGAAACGGGCCAGATGATACGGTCGGTGCCGCACACATCGTAATTTGCAAGTTATTTTGCGCGGCTATACGGATCGGATAACGAAACCGCGGGACGGGGCACAGATCGTTATCGGTTCGTTGTGGAAACATTCCTCGGGCGCACGATGTAAATCCAGAGACGCGCGTAACAAGAGAGTACTCTTCCGTGGCGTTTCACGCATGATCGATCGCGACCATGCATCAGGGAAAAGAAGTCGAAAAGGATTGAATCGATTTCTGCGTAAATTATTTTTTCGAAAATTTTTTCGTACCGATATATGTACAACTAAAAACTATATAAAATTTATCTAAACTTCTTTTCGATATCTTTTGTAGTTTACAAGTTACAAGTGAATTAATAAAAGAGTTGAAACCACAAGAGACCTATCGTTGTTATGTCAGTTCTGAAACGGATGTGTTTCTTTCCTGATGATGATTTACAAAATCTACAAAATTTCTATTTTCTTCATTAGTTTAGTTTGCATTGGAATAAACAAATTTGTTCGCGACAAGCACTGAATTTTTACGGAACTCCCACAGCAGCGCCAATGTAATGTAAAGGGTTAACAACGGAGATATATGATAATAAGAGCGTATACTACATAACACTGTCAGATAATGGCAGAATTTGAACGGTCCCCTGTAGACGATATGGTAAAAATCACTCGAATCGCAAAGTGTGGAAGGAAAATCCTCATATATCAACTGAATTTCAAACTACAATAAATCAGCACAAAGTGATCCCTAATAAATTAAGCAAACCGTAGAATTTATGTTGATCGAATAATTCAGTGGTTTTTTCCAAAACGTAACACACTGTTCCCGCGAATCGTAGTCGAGGATTTACGAAAGTCGAGGCATCTTTGCGCGCAAACGAACTGATATTCTAGGCGTGGCACGACTTCGTTAGCCGATCGTCGATCTCGATGAAAACTCACGGTTAGTTACACCAGACACCTCTCTGTGCGCCGCTGCTTTTCCAATCAACGGTCGCCGTCCGGGCTGCTCACGGCGTGAATACGTCTAAAAAGGGGAAACACTTCCACTCCCGTGCACCTCTCCTCCGCTTTTTATAGTTGCGCTTTGCAACTCCCGATGGTTCCCCGCTAATGAGATGTTTCGTTCCAGTTCAAATGAACGAATGGCTGTCATAAAGCGCCGTGACAAATAAAATGTACCGCGGACAGAAATTTCAGAAACTTGTCGCGACCGTTGAAGAAGCGTGTTAATGCCGTTTAGGTAGGGTAAAAGACTTATTTACTGCCACCTACCGAATTACTGTCATCCTAGACCATTATTACTTAAAATAACAAATAAACATCGTGAAGTTATACATAAAGCAAATTCTGCATGCAACTGAAACTGTAATTCATACGATAGAAAAAGCAGCACTTAATTTACTTTTCCCATTGATTTTTGTAAAATCATCAAACATTTTTAGATGATTGGAAGAGTAAAAATGACAATTTCCTTACTAGCGAAAGGGATAAGAAGGTACTAAAGAAAAGACTATAATTGTAATATTTAAGCTAGGAATATAATAAAATGTAATGTTTTAGATAATATAAAGATCATGGAAGATAATAACGATCAGAATTAAACGATTCGTTATGTCTTTTAGGTTAATATTTGGGTGACAGTAATTCGTACAAGCGTTTCGATAATTTTTTAATTACTGTAATTTCAGTAATTGCTTACGGAAATAAAGCTTTATGCTATTAATGTCACCAATACGGTCTGCTGTCACATGCAACCTAACCTAAAAAAAGTGACAGTATTTGGTTAAGTTGTAGTAATTGGGATGTCAGTAATTCGATCGAACACGTTTTACGGGTGGCAGTAATTGCTTTCGAAATACATTTTTGAAACTAATAATTTTATAAACAAAAGTAAAGTTACAACAAATTTTTCCTTCAATTAAACATACTAAATAATAATAAATGCAAATAAAAACTTATGTCTTTGGTCAGTTAATACAAAAATTATGCAATGTCAGTGATGTAATGTTATGTTATGTCAAAAGTTATCTAATGTCAGTGTCATTTCTTAAAATGTCAGTAATTGGGTCTTTTACCCTAGGTGCTGATTGGAGCTGCTTATTTATTTAACCGTTAGGATACTAAGGTCATTCATGGACACCAATACATATTTTTGTATGCTATTCGGTAACTGTTAAAAATACATTGCGGGGGTTTTTGTCGTATTATCAATTCCGATAAGTAAAAACAGATTTTAGAAGGGATCGATTAACATGATTTTTGAAAGAAAATATAAAACCTCTAAGAAGATCTGTGTAATTTTTTTTTCTCAACAGTAAATCTGGTCCAACGCGTGCTGCCACAATGCAAATATAATTTTGGGCTAAAATCCTTTATATCTCTCGTGTAAAAGTGCCGATAATAAAACGGCCATTTCATGTGCGACAGCCTAATAATTTTATTGCTTTTACTTTTTACTTGGAACAAAGTGGTGTGGCATGTCAAACAAGATCGGATTCTGTTTCTGGCAAAAAGTAGTGTTCAGTTAAACGAATTACCAAAATCACTGTAAGAATTATTAAACGGAAGATAGTGTTGTCTGTATGATGAAGAAATTGAATAAAAGAATTGACATTGCTGAAGAAAATATGAGGTGTATAAGAATTGTTTTTGTATGTTCATCAAATATACAATACTTCAATGCGGTTCATTGAAACGTGAAAGTTATGAAAAACTGTAAATAAAATTAGGTAAAAACATTTGTAATCTTCTCTAGAAAAAAATTCATAATAAAAGTTATCACACTTTTTAGAATTTTTTCATTGTGAATGAGTGCACACTTTATTCAATCACCGTTCAATTTCCTCGTTTTGTATTTTGCAAATAAACGAGGCAATTTCTTTTTATTCTAAGTAAATCCTATGGTTTTACTGTTAGTGAAAACATTTTAGCACATTTGATATGCATGCATTCGTATTCGTGCCTTACGATAAGTAGAAACGGCAAGTAATGAACGGACACGATCAGCGAGTCTTATTCGACAGTATGTCTGCGTGTGAATTTTCAGTAATTTTTCTCGAAAACAAAACCTCATTTGTTCCCCCCCCCCCCCCCCCCAAAAAAAAAAAGAAACAACTGGATCGATGCAGTCGTATCGCGAGACGAATGATCGAAATAAAAAAGGACGAAATCCAATTAAGGGTTTAGACACAAAATAAATTTAGTAACATCTGAAATTACTTCACATCGTTATTAATTTTGAAGAAAATACCAATTTTTAATTATCTAGCATTTCATAAACTCTCTGTTTCACTCTCAACTTATTAAAACCCTTACTAAGGGAAATAAGTCACTGTATGATCACTACATAGTTCTATAAATTGCTCCATAATAATGTAAATGTACCCAATCCTCGTTCTACTAATAATGTGAAATAAACCAATTTTTCATGCTCCTGTTGCGCGAATGGAGCGTTCGAAAAATGTTGATACGGACATCGATTACACGAAGCGTTGACACACGGAGCTACCAGCGTTCAATGTACATGTATTAAATTAAATTGTATAATATACAATAATATATAAAATAATACAATACAATACGAACTGTATAATAAACTAAAAGTCAACATAAATTTCGACAAGGGCACCCTTACGATTACAATAACAGTAAAACAAAAAATTTGAAATTCGTCATTCTTACGGATTCGATAGTTCCAGTGTTAACAATTTAACATCATTTGTAATCTTCGTATCGACAAATTTAATCTCGTCGGCGTTTCACGGCCGGAATCACGTGGGCCGATACAGAAACGTGGAAAGATGGCGTCGATCCTCTCCCACGGCGCCAACATAACGCCCGTTGGCTCGCGCCCGCCACCACCGCCGCCGCCTGCAGCAATAACATAATGGCACAGGAAGGGAATGCGTTTGACTCGCGATCCAACACGCTCGAGGAATCCGAGGAGCTCCACGTACGAGCGGCCAAACATCCCTAGTATTCCCCGCCGAAAGCATAAACTGCTCGACGGCGTTGTTTATTGTTCACAGTTTACACCAGGTTTACGCGTGCTTCGAGGTCCCCCCTTCGCCCCCCCCCACCCTTCCCTCTCGATCCGTGAATACGGGAGGATTTCCAGAAAAAGGAACCCGACAGGGAGAAGAAAGAAATGAACCGAGCGGAGAGGAGAAATCCGAGATCTCGCGATTCGGATGGTCTCTTGGCGAAGCTCCATGTTATTCTACGAATTCCGGATGCCGGGCAATGGGAAACGATCTCTCGGTGTGATTTGATTGCAGCTTGAAAAGACGATGTATATTAATGCTAATTATAATGTCGATCGAATATACAGTGGCGGTCGGGAGAAAGTTTGGAAAAGAGAAATGCTGGCGGAACCAAGTGTAATTTAACACCTGTGTACTTAGTGTTCGAGTAATTATTATTAGGTCCTACGATATGAAATTGTCGCAATTTATAGATTGTATATAGTTTACGGATTAATACGAAGCATAACTTAATTTTTGTAGAATAATTCCAATATATTTTATTTGAATTATAAATGATTAACGATAAAACGGTAATTATGTCCATGGTACAACACCTCCTATGTACCTCGGGTCTAGTACTTCTTTGCGTTAATTATGTATGAATATATATTTTTTACTTTACAATACTGCTTATAATATGCGAATTAGTGTTATTTAAATCTCTATTCTTATAATAATTTTAATACCTTCTTAATCAGTATTTACGGTATATCTAATATTTCTATGTTTTCTGGTGTTTATAACTTTTTTATTCCGTTTTCATTACGGGGCACCTTAATAATTTGTGTAACCTGTTTAGAAAAAAAAGAAATAAAATACCGGAAAAGAAAACAAAGATCTGTCCAAGGTACAATATGATTTTTAGGCCCAAGCTGCAACACTCTACAAAAATTACAAAAACAACTTCGTGTCATTTATAGATTAGTAGACTGCGGATCTTTATGCAAATATAGATTTTCATTGTCTATTTTACAAAAACTGGCATCAAACAGAAATTCCTTTACCGTATTAAAAATACTATTAGGTTCCAAATAAAACAAATACCTCATCAAAGTTCATTAAATATTTTTGTACACTGAGATTTCAACAATCGTATTCGCTATAAATGCATAAAATCCGCAGTCTATAGATTAGAGATTAAACCCTTCTTTCTACAGCAATCTATGGCTAAATAAGTTACGCAACTATATTAAAATAACTGGTTGTCACTTTATGAACAGAAATAAAGTTATTTGCAAAAGTTTAACGAAAAAAAAATTACTTATGGTGTGAAAAAATCTTTAAATCGTCATAACACATCGAGTTGTGACGCGAACGATTGCAAACTAACTTTTGTAGGCCTTCTCGTAGATTTGGTATAAGCTAGTAGTTGCCAATTTTGCAAACAAAATCCACGAACATTTAAAATTCGATATAAGACCATGATTCAATCATGCTCTAAGTACAACAGGTTCCCCTACATTCCATTTTTATAAAAATTGGCATTTGGAAATTGTATAATTTCTTCAAACTCTGAAACTAGTGAATGTTTTATTTTTTTTACAAGGGAACATCCCAAGAGCGAAAATTTGGTTACGTTCTAATTGGCATGTATTTGTACATAATTAAAAATTATTGTACACGTATTTTCTTGTTTTTGCTAGAAAACGTTTGTGCTATCAATTTGTTCTTCTGTATTGTTCTCGTTTATTCTTAAATATGTCCGTAGAATTTCCTACTTTGAAAATGGATTTCGGACATCTTACACCAGATAAATCGCTGACGAAATGAAATTACAGAAAGACGAAAAGAACCAAGCCAAATATAAATATTTGCGATTTAAACGACTCAGAGATGAATAGCATTTTGAAAATTTATTATACAAATGGGAAGAGATCTCAATACAGATGATTTTTAATAATAAATATAAGTGATGAAAAAAATGTTTACTGTCCATTAGTCTGGAACTTTTTAAAGTTATCACGTTTCAGGTATCATGTGGAAAATACTCAGGATTATTTTAATGTATTCGTAAAATTTAATCGAGTGATTTCGAATGACGAAGGAAGTCCGAAATATCGTATTTTTAAAGTACACCTTCCGACAAGGATTGGACAAATGCTACGGTTATACGATAGTGTTTACGTTTCACAAGCTCTCCTACGCACTGCAGTGTGCCGCCATGAAGGGGCGCATAACCATTTGAACCGAAGTAAGCACGAGTCTCACGCAATGTTCAGCGGATAAACACGAATTGCGACGAGAGACTACTTTTGCAGTAGAAACGCCAATTATCACACTTTTATCAATTCTTTTCTTTAAATTTCTTATTCTCATTATGCAAGGCTTTCATGAAAGGACTGACTAGTGTATTGTTTGAAAAAATTCTATTTATAATGTGGGATTTAATGAGGAGATGTTAAGTTTGTTGTGAATATAATTTAATTAACAACACTTTTACAACGCTTTAAATATAATAACACGAACATGATTTGATTATAATAACACAACACGACAACTCAGAGTAACAACTCGGAATGAATAATTGATAACGCACAACAAGAAGAATAACGAAAACTAACTTCGCGATTAATATACACCATACACTATCTTTCATATCCCACAATAATAAAGAATTGGCAAAAATAAATACATAGATATGCACTGTATTAATGTGAGATTATTTTCTATACGTCCATTATTTGTGTTATATCACCGATCACGGTAATACCAACATACGCAACTAAATTTTTATAGGTACCAACAAGAGAACTGTAAATTAGTCAGTTCTTTCACGAAAACCATGTATTATACAAGATATCCCCAAAATCGTGGTACAACCAGCCAGGTGGTGATTCTATAAGCAAAAAATCAATTGAAAAAAAATAAAATAAGTTTTTTTGTTTAAGGTTTCAATTTTGAAAAATGAAATGACATTCCGTCTATTCAATTGCACGCGCATCCAGCAGATTTTCAAATTCGATTATCTCGAAAACGAAGTTTCTTAAATGAAAAAATGTTATTGTTTTTTCTTCGACTTATTTTTGAATGTAGTATCACCACCCGGCCGATTGTACGACGATTTTAAGGACACCCTGTATGTGTTTGATAATAGGAATGTCACTAAACGTCGTACTTGCTCGTGTATTGTCAAATAACTAATTGACGTTCATTCAAACGCTTACTAATCAATACAGCGAACAATATTTATCCAATATTTATTACATTCTATGTGAGTATGAAGATTATGGTCATTTCTCAGGCTCATCGTGTTGCAGGACATCATGCATTTATAAGATTTAACGCAGTCTTTTTGTAATCTGTAATACAAAAGTGGACAAATTGGTAGACAGTGTGTGGGACACACTATCTGTCTATCACATTTTGCAACTTTTATACAAACACATCAAGAAATTGTTATAAAAAAAGAACATCATATAGTTACTATTAATCCGGATCTTTGGACTTGTTTGGTTGCAGATTAATAATGCCAACAAACGAATGTTAATAAAATTTTTTTTTTTAAATTTTTAAAATTTTTTAAATGTTAATAAAGTTTCTTCTCTTTCTTTCCATAAATATCAACCGATTTGGTAAGTAATAATCGGTTGTCATTTTAAATGTTTGAGTATATATTTTCGTATTGTTTTCTGTTAATAGTATTTTCCTATTATCTCTGTGAAATAATATGAGTTTTGTTCAATTTTTATTGTAATTTAATACATTAAATACTTCATATGGACACAGCATTGCGCTTAAGAATTGACCAAAACCACCCCAATTTATTCACCTTTTATTAAAAAATAGAAATGCATATTAAATATTAAATCAATATACAAGCATTGTAACTAAAACACAACGTATAAAAAAAGAAATCCTTGTTTCTTCTATCGTGTTCGTAGCTCGAGTCTAATAATTTATATAGATATATCAGAAAATGTGAACGACATATTGATGAAAAATACAGTAAATCGCGTTGTTAATGGATTTATACTTCTCGTTTCATTAATAATTCTGTGTAAATAAAGTCCCAAGGGGGAGAATGAAAAAAAAAGTATAAAAAAATCGGGTACCGCTTCTATTAAGGATCGAGGCATTGTGCTTTCTGTCGTTACGTCGCGAGACGTTGATTTAGATGACTGTGATTCCCGAGTTGGCTACTTGTTATCCGAGTCGGTAGGCGATTGGTCCGTGCTGCAGGCTACGCGCAAGGTGTGCGAATCCGATTCTGTTCTTCTCTTCTGCCCCTTTGACTGATTCATTCCGTCTCCAGTCCGCCGGTGCACAGAGTCACAGAGCGTCGCCACTAATGACGCAAAGAGGAATGCTGTCCGGCTGTGTACGACCGCGTCGGTAGCCATTTGTAATTCGCTAAGAAAAAAGGAATTGCAAAAAAAAATGGTCGAATCAAAGTGTGATGACGGGGGAAGATGCCCGGCTACCTGCAATTAGCGATGCATGCTGGCAGACATAATTAAAATTGTATAGCACCCTTTATTCCTCTCTTCTCCACCTACCAGCATGCTTTTCGTTCGAGCCTTTCTATTCTTTGTCACTGTGCCAGTTCAGTTACTTGCAGAATTCCACGAGAGCTCGTAACATTAAGAACAGAGGTTTGGAATTCCCTTCATTTTCTTGTAATATTTATTAAATCCCTAGGAAAAGGTAGCTGGCCCTTTAGCTATAGTGGAGCTGGCTGAAATGTGCTACCAATGTACAACACCATTAGGATGCATTCTTTCATGGATATACAGTAAAGACGATGGGAGTTGGATAAGAAGTTCCTCGTGAGAGTTTCTACTTCACCCCCACCACTAGGGAGGGGAGACCGTGGAACATGCCAAGCGCATAATTTATTGCCCCTCCCTGCTTTTCTTGCCAAGGGTCGGGCTTCGGACAAACCATAAATTTGTGAGGTATTGAAACGATTTGCGGTGCACCGTGAAAATTTTGAAGCGGACCCGGGTTTGAAACTCTTATGGAGTCTTTACTGTAGTATACAATATCACTATTATCGATTACTATGATTACTACATTACGAATTTTACGCATTTATCGTAAATGTGAAAATTATAGTGCAATATAAAATTTAGGAAACATTAATATCAATTTTATTTTTTAATGTAAATTAGTCTATAAGTATCTGAATTTACATAAAGATGCGTAGTTTAATGATTCCTCTCAACGACCGACCGATATCTGTTAACCCTTTGCGGTCCTTAATCGTGAATATTCCCGGCAATGCAATGTGAAGATGGCTACGGTTGGTCATGAATATCAACGCAGGATTAAACTGTTTGATTGTGTAACATTTTCGGGTCAATTATACTATATCTAATAAAATTAGAAATTGGATAGTTTAATATAATGTAACAAAAAATATTAGTTCGTGAAAATAATTTCAACCGCCGGGAAATACACGAGCAAACCAATTCGCACCACAAAATGTTACTACACTGATCAAAACAATTAGAGGATCGTATATTCCAGTCAAAAAGTTTTTATACAAGTATAAGTAGGTGGTAATAGTGTTAGTATTGCACGGAAAATATATCAATTTAGCAAACCTGTAGTACTTGCCTTGTTTCTTTCGCTTGGTGGGTGCAAGAGGACTGTCCACATCGTTGATCCCCTAATTCTTTTGAGCAACGTGTAATTTATAGAAGAAAACAAATATATTAACATTTCGTCCTAAACAGTCACTTAATGGGAGGCCACTGTAGTGACGTGTAGTAGCTAGAGGATCCATCTGACAAACTTAACCGTCTGACTAAACATAATTAGCTCGTTGAATGTAAAAAATATTCTAACTGATTGTGAAAGAATCAACATGAAAGAGTTATGACTATGTAGACTGCGGATTTTTATGCACAATAACATTTTCTAAAGTAACTTGTAAAGACAGGCGCAAATGTAGTAATTTATTTTTCCTCGTAAGTGTCTTATTGGATTCGGACTAATATAAAAAACTCATTGGATCCGATGAAAGTTTTGTCCTTTATTGTATTACACAGAGCCCTATGAGCTATAAATGCATAAAATCCGCAATCTAGTTATGACACGCAATGGTAGATGGTAGAAGTACAGAGTGTCAAGAAATTACATCTCGGGGCCACCATAGTCAGATTCTACGTCTTCGGTTTGGTGGAGATTGAGATAAGCACGTTGCCGCAAAATTGACTTTGACTTTGAATTTAAAAGACAAATTTTATTATTATTGCATGAAATTCTACTCATCGTGAGGATCAAAAGTCTTTAAGTAACCATGGGTCGGAATTCAACCATTCTCTCGAAAAGTGATGTTAAACTTTCACTCGTTTTTGAACTGATTTTATTTATAATATATTTACATCTCGCAGTCAGAATTCAGATATCGCGCTATTAGCGAAGCAGCAAGCATTTTTCATTTTCCACTTTATCTTTTATTCGAAGACTTCGAATAAAACTTCAAATAACTTTCGGTAGCGCGTTTGGATTGTACTGGCGTACAAAATAATTTTTAATATGTATTTACTATGTGGAAGCTATAGGTGATCGAACTGATACCCCTCAACTGCAAAACTGCGATTATTTTGTAAATATCTCGGTAACTATGAGGTTTAGGACGAGTAAAGGTCAACACATCTTTACTCAAAATTTAATACTCTATCGATCTATAGTACAAAAAATAGGTCATTCCGTTAAAAAAAATCAAGGTGACCTTGAAATCTCTGAAATGCCTCCACTCACAAAAAAAGCACGTACCTTACAAAATGTGCCCCTTGATACTATTTAAGTTCCACGCCGCAAAATTTTCATAAAGTGTGCCGTTAAGTCATTATTCAAAGTGATTAAGTTAGCTGACACCCTGTATCTATGGGTCAGTGTACTCCTGACGCACGCAGCAGCTGTCGCATACAGTACAGTCGTCTTAACTACGTCGAATGGCGTCCAGTTAACTGCGCGCGCTGACCTTTGTGCGTAGTTATAATACCCCTGGCAGAAGGTATTTGATCAAATGAATTCAGACAACCATTGCAATAATTACTCACATATTGAAGATGGAAAATGTTGTATATACATGAAGGAAAGAGTACAGTCGATCGTATTTTGAGGAACTATTCACAAAATAATCAATATACAAGCTTGGTTCACCTGACGTGACCACCTTAATTACTCATAAATTATTGGCTGTATGAAAAAATATTTTAAACAAAAATTGTATGGTATTAACGAGGACATAATTTAGTAATATATTATTTACTATGTACTTAATAATAATAAAGGAATATGGTCCAAAATTATGTCATGTTTCGCCTCATTTTAATCGGAAGATTATTACCAACTTGTCATACAAGTTTACGGATATTTCAGAAACTGTTCACTTTAGACCCTATACGTTACAGTAATACTGTTTTATGTAATATTTGAAATATTGGGCATTTTATTTTAAAAAAACTGAAGGTAACCGTTGTATCTTGAAAAAAATGTAACATAGTAGAAAACGTATTATTGCATTATACATTCTTCTTGATACCATGCAACTTCTGTTTAAAATGTTTTTTCATATAGCCAATAATTTACGAGTAATTAAGGTGATCATGTTAGGTGAACCATCCTGTATATATCTGTCTGTTGAACATACAAGAATATTATGTTAACTGGAATGTTAAAAAATATGTATATAATTTGACGAAATGTTACAATGTTTCTAATTTCCTGAATAAAACAAATAATAATAACAGTGAGCAAGGAATTTACTTCAACATCTAAAAGAAATTGAACACATTCCTCAATCACTGTTTCCTCTTCGCACACTGTATTTGCAAAAAAATGGGAATTTAGTTTTATATCAATAGTTGCTGTAAATACAGAATAATTTTTACTGTATCACAATGTTTTGTTGGAGGTAGTGCCAGGCTCGGATTACGATTTCTTGTGGGGGGGGGGGGGGGGGGGGGGCACAAAATTTGTGTAATGCAATATTTAATTAAATACATAAGTTTTCCAAATTGAAATTTATTCTAACAAAAATTAAATATCATTTAATCCTAACAAACACTTGTTTATAACGAACAACGATTCGTTATGTTTTAACAACTTTCATTCAATTTATTTCTACATTTAGTACAATTTTTAATTATTTCAAAAGGGAAACAGTAAAGAAAATTTGATTGAATTATTTTTTTACATAAACAGCAGGCTTAGATGGGGGCCCCTTGAAGGGTAGTGCATAGTGTCTTTCTGTGGTCGTTACCACTTACAATGCTGCAGACAGATTTTTCTTACAATTAGTTTCACTGAATGCATAGCCGGTAAAAACGATACACTAATAATAATACAAAAGACTTCATAGAAACGTAGAGTACAGAAAGTTTGCATCTTAGTCAGGCTTGAACGAATAGTCGAAATCGAACAATACACTGTATAATCTGCTCTTCCTTAAATTTATTTTCAACTAGATGAATCTTTTACGATAATAATGGCAGAATTTCATCAAACGATCATTTTACAGTTCGAAGTACCGAAGTACATCAAAGTACGCAGACGTACAAAATGGTCTAATGCATCTCACGGTAGTCCACGAACGCAGCCCCACGGTTATGCCAATAAAAACTGCCAAGGAACAAGAGAACAGGAGAAAAAGCTGCCAGTAATTACATTTTTATCGCGGCCCGTTCGCGCGTTTCAATCGTGGTACATTGTATCAGTTCCGGGGCGATTTAATCGAAATTGCGCGGCCGAAGAGCCGCTCCCCGACGATGACAGAGTCGACAGAATATTACAGAGATTCGCCGGAGTTAATTCCCGAGGGCCGTGGAGGAACTGTTTTAATTAGAGAATCTAATTGATGGCTGCGTACGGTGTGGCTGCCGAGCAATCCATAAACGACTTCTTAAGGCTGCGCACCTGGGCAACACGGGCGTTAATTACTTACCTTCTGTGGCCGGGTCCTTCCATCTCTCGACCCCCCCGCCCCTTCCTACATCGCTCTCTCTCTTCGTTCCTTTTCTTTCATTTTATTTTTTGTTTTTGTTACTTTCATTCGAACTCTCTCTTGACTCGTGAGTCTGAAAGAGTCGCGCGGGTAGGAGAATAAAAGGGCGACGTAGGAAAAAAGAGGAAAACGGTGAATCGGCGAGAGGGAAAAGAAACGACGAAAGGGAGGATGGGGAGCGAGCGTGGTGAAGGGGAGGGGGAACGGAGAAGGAAAGAGCAACAAGTGTCTCCCGTCGCGAGGCGCAAAAGCATTCCTAATTACGCCCCTGCCCTTGGAGCGAGACGAGACAAAAAGCGCGTTGATTACATTTTCGTATAATTTCATCGGTCGGCTCTCGCCATTAAGAGCCACCACCGCGCGCAAATTAGATCGATTCTTTAATGCCCCAGGCCGCGTAATTGGTTCTCATTCTCGGAAGCTGACGATGAAATCGGATATCTGTCGTGTACCGGCGCAGTGCGTACCGGGTGGACCCAAAGCCGGGACCAATGGACCCCAGTGGTGGACCACTGGACCGGTCAACGTAATTGCTTCTCCGACTGTTTTGCGGTTCCGCTGCGCCGAAACCGCTTCGACTCGCACAACGAATATCGTTAATGTCGCGGATACGTGCGGCCGATAATGAAGCGAGAAACGCTTTTTGCCCGGACACCGCGGGATTGTTAATGAATCGTAACGTCGCGGCTATTATTTTAACGGATCTGCCCAGTCGCGGCGTGATTCGCTGAGTTCGCGGTCGCGGTTGCCTGAGGAATTGTAAATATTCCGCGAGGTACACCTTAGGGAAAGGGCCTCCTACCAATTTATAAATTTATATCAGGTACTAAAACAAATGTAAAATCGAATGTTAATTTGGTATAAATTTCAGTAAGTCCCAAAACTAAATGGTACTACTTTTTGACCCTTTGTTCGATCTTATTTAACTCTGTGCCCGAATGGTAAAATCTTCCCTTATAAAGAGTTGCAAAACAATAAAACAGAAAAATTTATGGTTTATTTTTAAGAAGAATAAAAGTAAAATAATATTACTATTGCATAATAAAAAATAAATAATGGTATTAATTCATATTAGTACCATAATATTTGTACTTGTACAGTCAATTTCCAGGTGATACACAGGATCGATCGATGACCTATCTAGTTACATTTATGAATAAAATCAAATTAAACGAATAAAAACCAACGCGGAAAAAATTGAAGAGGACGCTTCTCAAGTAGAATAATCGTCCGTGTCAAACGTATTTTACGTGTACTTCACCCGTATTTTGAACAATTAATAACTCGGACACGAAGCCTTGAATGCAATTTTGTTATTCTTGATTTTCATCTTGATTTTGCAAGTCAATTTTGTACCCTGTGAAAGTGTCCCACATTTTTATTAACACCCTGTATGATAAAACTGCTGAGAATTACAATATAATTACAGTAACAACGAATACATTGGTTCCATAGTGGGATTAAAAAACAAATGATGTATCGACTTGAATTTCTATGACTAATTAACTCTACCTACCCGCTAAGATGGTGTTTTCTGATGAGGAGTTAATTCGTCTTACCCAGTTAACAAATTAAGATGATCTATTATAAGTACATATCACTGCTTGACATTGGTAGTGGCATAACTAAAAAAATTAAATAGAAGGATTACATTATATTTCTATTTTCATCATATAAAACGGCATGTTTATAATTCCATCAGTTTTGCGTCAGAAGGAATTTATGTTGCCATCAGCCTGACCTCAGCAATATACAAATGTAAATTTTAAAAAGCCACTCCTTTAAGATTTACATTTTTTTAATTGTGCTACTATCAATACCAAGCAGCGATATGTATGTACTTAAAATGCATCGCCTTGTCTCCCTCAGACCAAACAGCACCGTATTCGACTCTCCACCCGAATCTTTTTCCCAGGCTAAACTGTGGTAGGGTTAACCATACATGACCCCAGAAAAACTGGAATAATTTCAACCAACGTCAGGGTATTCATTTTCCCCGCAAAAAAGTATTAATATGCCGCTGCTTCTTGTTACAGTGGTACAGAGTAGACGCCACCAAAATACGAGAGGATTTGGTCCGTTTATGGATTCCCCTCGGAGCGGGAGCTCAACACGACCAACCTGACAAAACGGCCGAAATCTTCCTAATGAAATCCGCTGAGAGATCAGACTCTTTACCATTACAGGCATGGCATTCTCTGGCAAGATTTGCTTTGTCCTGGTGCATTAGCCGCACATCCATAAATGGGTGAGTATCGACCAGTTCAACCTTCTCAAATTAACAAAATCTGTTCTTTATTAATTGCCCCCTTTGTATTCTTTACAATCATTATTATTAGATATACCATCAAGTAATTTATAGTTTTTATTCAACTCAATATATCCCATGAACTAGATTGTCTTCGCGCTTCGACCTGTATGACGATATACAGGGTGTCTGTTTCCCCATGTTCACTAAAAGGGACAGTTCCATTCATCTTTTAAAACCTAATTCTAATTGAATTTTCTGCGTTTTACTTTAGTGTAGCACCTCTATCTTTAGAATTAAGTCTCCTCAATTCTTGTATTCTTCTACACTCAACAACGACCATTACCATTTGACAAATTTCATTTCTTCCGTTTTACTGCTCACAGCAATGTAACGACGCGTTTATTTCTTTACCTTTACTCTAAACTTTCGATACTTTTTTAATCTTCTTTACACCTTTGTGACGCAATAAACTAAACCCCAACATTTGGCCGGCAGCTGATTTCATCCGCACGGCCTGACCGACGTGCCAAACAACAAGATCATAAAACCGTACCCTTCGAACAGGCTAAGAAAGTCAGCACGGTCACGTCGAATTTTGACCAACCATTTTAATTAACTTCACGTATACTCATCACCCTGAAGGAGAGGTTTTCTCTACCATGCCTCCCCGGAAAAACCAAAGGCGTTCCTCCACCTTTAAGACAACCAATCAGAAGTCATATTTATCAACCACCTCCACCCTTACGTGTAACCGCCCACCGAAAACACAGGCGTAAACTTTCAGACACTTGAAAAAAGTCAGTCAAAATCACAGAGCGAAACGAGAAACATCTCTTCCACGAAAGGGACTCCAAAGTAAAAAATCGATGTACAGCGTGAACAAGTGGCCTCTTAATACATTGTCACATTTTTCATTATATTGTACCAACACTTGTATTATTCATTTAGTTATAATGTTATATTTTTCACTGTTTCCATTTCCTTGAATTCAATTTCATACCCTTACCTCTGTAACAATTAGTAGGGAATCGGTAAGCTTTCGATGTCGATATAATCGTAACGGAGATTTACAACCTTCGTTGACTAAGACATTGCAAATCCAGTCTCATCATGAGTTCGCGCAAAAACAGTGTCCTAGATATACGTTTTAATATTTTAAGAAGTGGTAAAGAAGGTCAAATTGAAGCAAAAAGTATTCTATGACATATACCATATTTAATTTCGAATAATGTCTTGAAATTTTACAAAATTTTCATCTGTTTATGCTATACTAAGAATCATAGGGTTTCATAATTTCACAGATTTGTCGAAGAACAGAAATAAAATAAATGAAAGATAAAGAGTATATTAAGAATCTTAATATTGCTGTGTCTCCTATAGTTTACCCATTATAAAGCTTGACAAGTACAACAAAATAATTGGACTATATCAGCTGACGTTATTGCTTAATCTTTTAATTTTCATAATTCCTCCATAGCGCAAGGTGTCTTGACAAGTTTACGGATACCTAAGTATTATAGTACTCACAATTCAGCGTTCTATTTTGTTAGACTGTGGATTTTACACACTTTATGTAACTGAATAAACTTCTGTGTTCTGTTTTTAACAATGAAAGAAATAATTAAGAATTACACTTTATTATTTTAACTTTGTTATAATGTATGAAAATGTTCTTGTTTATGGTCTGTTTTTCGAAAGAAGAACCTTGGGAGGTAGGCCCGACTTTTCGCGGTGTTGTCGCGATCGCGAGACATCTACGGCACTTGTGTTTCTCTCACTCTTCGCGTCTTGGCCAATGACGTGCGACCGTCGACACACATCCTCGTCTACGGTCGTCTGTCTCCCTCCATCGCACGTATTACAAACCTCTCGAGAAGAACCTACCTACAATCTCACGTAGTGAGGACTGCGTTCGGCACGCGCCTGTCAATCATCCATTGTCTCGAACTGGCGGAGAATGTTGATGAGACGCTGAACATATTCACACGTCAAGAGTTAAAATACATGAATAAGAAAAGCTTTATTTCTTTTGAAAGAATATATTCTATCCAAATATTGAGCAACATATTAAAAGAGGATTAAATTAATACATAGCTTATTAAACGCTACACGTGGAAATCGCAAGGTAAAGAAGGAAGTTGGTTTACCGAGCGTCTGACACACAGTGGCGTTGAGCCGTGACAACGTCGCACGAAATACGCAACTCGCGTTGGATCCCCATCAGGCCACGCGCCGAGGTAGGGGAACCCCCGAGAGCTCTTCTTTCGAAAAACAGACCATAGGAACGCTTATAATTTATATCAAAATATTTTATACTAATTTATAATTATTTTGATATCTGATACACATTATATTTAAAACATATACAAATTTATAATTCACTTGCGATGAGGTAATAACATTTTTTTATAATATTTCAATAAACATATTTCATCACTGAAGCATTGATTTAGGTTAGGTTTAACCCTTTAAAGCCCAGACCCTTAAATCGTGATTTCAAAATTATGAGACTGATACATGTGTACATGTGTTGTATCTTGTTATTTTGATGTCGAAGATATAGATAGTAAACAGACCTATTTTTTTCATGTTTTCCTTTTTTATTTGTTTTTGGACGACATACTAGAATTTCTCAACTGAAAACGTGGAGATCTACTTTACGTCAGTGAAACCACGCATCCTTGCTGACAAATCTTAGATGTTAACCGGCGACAGAATTTAACGCACTTTTAAAATGAGTGTTGCACCAGTGCATTTAAGGGTTAATAACAACTATGCCGAACTACCCCTTTACACCACTTGTGATTTTTTTAATTCTGTATTTGTTATTAATTCTCTTTCTATTTTTTTGCTACACTTTTATTTTTTCTACAATATAACAAAGACTCTATTATCATTATCATTCATTTAAAAAATTCTCTGTACGTTAGGGGAATTTCTCCATTGTACTCCATTGTCTAAGTTTCTCTAAGAGCGCCAGACTTATCTCACTAACCTCTTAATCAACCAAAGCCCAGATTAATTCCACAATGTATCACGTTCCGGATGCATACGCCCATAAATGAAACATAAACAGCGTCGAGTGACGCTACCAACGTACAAAACATTTAACCGTTAACTGGTGATGTGGAAATCTTATTACACATTACATAACTAGTTGTTTGACATTCCCATGTAAGAAAACATCGATGTTTGTTTGAAAATGAACCATCTTAAGTAACTACCAAATAAAAATAAAATGCTCCAGAAATATTCATGATGTTCCGCAGACCCCACCTCATCAATTCAGAATTAAGACAGCAATATACTTCAGGAGACATTGGTCAACACGATTTCACGTATCAACCTAACCCCGTAGACAACTCTAGCCACCGGTCCCGAAATCAAAATCCACGACAATATCCCCGAGAAGTTGTAACCCGAAGTTCCTGGGAAAACTGGAAATCTCTGATCGCCGTGAAACGTCTGTACTCGCCGGGGCAAGTCCTACCAAAGTCGGGATCGTTCCGCAAGGTGATGAAAGGAGGCTTTCCCTTCGCGCCGGTTAATTAATAACCACGCAGATAGGATCTCCGCCTATCTCGCTGTCCGATGAAGCTCGACAAGCTGGTGGCAAAGACCCTAGCATGGCTGTTGCTGGCTCGGCTCCGCAAGGTAGGCCCCCCCGACGAAG
The DNA here is from genome assembly GCF_001272555.1 of Dufourea novaeangliae. Classification (NCBI taxonomy): domain Eukaryota; kingdom Metazoa; phylum Arthropoda; class Insecta; order Hymenoptera; family Halictidae; genus Dufourea; species Dufourea novaeangliae. The sequence goes on along the minus strand of NW_015374123.1, from coordinate 607,293 downwards.
CCCCGGCAAAAGGGGAGGGGGCGAGCGAGAAAGAACGGATCAGCGGGCCGAGAGAAACGAAGAGGGAGAGAAATGGTTATTGATGACCAGCTTTGTTTGCCCCCCCGAACCGTTTATTAAAATCCAACGCGGGTGATTAACCTCTCCCCGGCCGCGTCGTCCTGACAGCTACCAGGCGAAACACCTCCGCAGCCCCGGTGTGTATATAGGATTGACCGGCGAACCGTTTATTAAAATCCAACACGGCTATCCGTGCTACTAGGCGGACCCGACACACACACTCTCTTTCTCTTTTTCTCTCTTTCACCCACCCCGTAGAAGTCGCTTCATGAATTAGAATGATGTAGAAGTTTCTTGGTCGCTACTCTCGTCAGCCGAATTGAGCAATTAACGCGTCGTGAGGCCGAGAAGGAGGAACGTGAGCACAGCCGCGCGCGGGGGGTAAGACCCTGATAAGGTATAGATTTTTCGTGAAACCGTTTTTATGGATCGTAAAGCGAGGATGAGGACGCATGGTCGCGGGACGGGCTTCGTAAATGTCAATCCACCGGGACGCTTAATATTAGCCGTGATGCTGTAAATATGGGTAACATATGATGCTAGGGGGCGAGGACGGGATGTGTTTTAGTTAGAACTAACGTAAGTCGGGGAAAATGGTGGTAGCGGGATTAGTAAGAAACAGTTTTTATGACAATGCCGTTTAGAGGAATGAGCTTCCTGATCATGAAGATCTGAAAATAATTCTTTCTCCATTTGTAATATTTTGTGAAAATAGTATGTTTGTAGACCTTACTTCTTAATATTTGTATTTTTATAGAGTTTCTGATTCTTAAATTGTAATTAAGTTGCAGACTGTATTTATGTTTCTGAATATTTTCAGTGTTTAACATATGTTTCAGTTAACGTTTAACGTGGTAAAACGAGTAATAGGGAAAACAAATTTTCTTCTTATAAAATGACCCACGTAAATGTGAATTTGCATAAATATTCACTATCTCGGTATAACATAAACCGTTCATTTGCGAAAGTGATCAAGTTCACAGAAATTATCAAGGACATTTGTTTTAAATATAAAAGGTTAAGCAGCAATCAAGTGCTTTGACGCTAAAATTTGAAAAAATTCAGAAAGTGAAGCTAGTCACTTTCACCTGTGAATGGCATATATGTATACAGGGTGTAACAAAAATGTTGCTCGTCCGGCAAACTCGCGCTCTGATGGTCGGGGTTTTTCGTTAATATCTCGTTAACAAAGCCCCGAATAACATTTTTGCTAAGGAAAAACTTGTTTCAAATCGCCTCACAGGTGACCCATTTCAGAGACCTACAACATTTTTGTTACACCCTATATAACAATTATATGAGATGTACATGGATATTTTAATCTTTGGTATGACTGATATAACACTAAAAACGAAATAGTACCAGTAACAATAACTACTGGCAATTAAAATTTTATGCAGTGTTATGCACGTAAAGCGTGATAGCTGCACTATAAAGTTGAAGCGGTTTTTGGGAGCCACTCATTAATTTAATTTGCATTTTTGTATATTAAGATCTCAGGGAAATTTTAGTGTTATAACCCTTTCTTCGAAATGGACTTTTAAATCTTTTAAATCGACCATATTTTTTACATACTGAAAATCAATAAAAAACGCAGATACAGTAATACTCTATAAATCAGATAAATGACCCCTCTAAAGCGTTTTAATTTTATTCAATGACATAGTTCAATGCTTTTAATATTTCAGAAAATATTGATATACTGGGCGAATAAAGCAAGACATTCAAATTGAAATGATATTGTTGTCACATATATTATATTAATTTTCTACGGTGCACTTAACGATTCGCAATTTCAACTCAGGTTTAAAACAGAAATCATACGCAGTACGGAAGGAACGGGCAGCAAAGATAAGCAGGATTCTGCGTTCCAAATTGCATCGTCTTATCGGCTGGCCGTATGCCATGAAATATTAAGATAATCTTCCTCTGCATACTCAAATATTAATTCGGCGATATCTGATGATATTAGTCATATTTAATATCTGAACGTTCATAATCTCTCATTTGAGCCAGGTGTCTTGAAACTTAAATATGCTTTGACTCGTTACTCTTCGTTAATCTCTGTTTATCATTATCATGGCAGTTAAATGCTTTTTGATGTCGAAATCATGAGTCAAACGTTCTCAGTTAATTTATTGAGTGTGCTATAAAAACAGTATTTGCTTTCACGAAAAATCAAAACGATGTACTCTTTTAATAATATTGTTTATTCTAATATACATCAATTGAAGCCTCATTTGTATGAAGCACAGAGATGGGTAAATATGTTGAATTCAAACTATATCGCCACCATATGAAAAAAATACTCAGAAAGAGTCATATTATTTTTGTTCTTTCATAATATTGGTGTTTGTAAAATGATCTTCCACTTTCTTTTTTGTTTTATTCTTATGCTTCACTACAATATTTAATAAGACACCGTTGTCCTTTCTACAATTGCAAAATATTTCTTCCATTACTTTTATAGGGCAATGAGGATTAGAATTTGTAGAATTAAAATGAACGATCGATCTACGCACACTATAAAAAACTATAACATTAAAAACACACAAATAAATAATAATTACTAATTCTGTCCTACCAACTTAATACAAGAGCTTATGCGACACAATTTTCTTTCAATACTTACGGGACAGATTATCTTTTCTCTAGATTACATCGTTTCCGGGTATTTTCGAGCTAAATAACTGTATAATATAAAGCAGTGTTTTAATATAACCACTGTATAACAGTAAATTCTATATTAGTAAAATAATCATTCAATTTAATAATCAAAATATTATAAACGATTTAGTACAATAATATAATTAAATATAGTAGAAGTTGGAAATAATTCAAGTGCAATGAGAACGTATACCAATCTTCGTGTTAATTTATTTAAACGACAGACCAATTATTGAATATAATTCAAGAATGAATATTTATTGTGCAAAAGAATGCGTCCATATTTACGCATTTTTCTGGACAGGTTAGAGTATCACTACGGAATGTTACACAAATTATACAATTTGTCTAATCTTTATGAAATAGAATACGTAAGGCCTCATATAATAGCCCGATACAACAACGGCTTACCGTTCTTCAGGTGGTCAATTAATGATAGACCACAACTTGATCACACATACATATTTACCGGGAATTTTACGCAGAAAATGACTGGAATGTGTTTCGAGGCAAGATGAAAAGAGCAACGAAGGAGACACCTGGGTGACGTTCGTGTGACGTTACAACACGCTCCCGCTGAGAATATTCATTACATTCCCTTACGGTCGATCTCCTACACGTTGGTAGCTCCCGGCATCGAGGGCCGTTCGCTCCACTCCACAAATTAATCATAATTAGCTGCGAGATGTCCTCCAACGGTCCGTCGCGGGCAGAAAAGAGCGAGCGCAATAAAAAAGGAACGCAAGAAAGGACACACGAAGAATGGAGGAGACGAAAGAAAATCAGCCGGTCGAAGCGTGCATCCGCTCTCTCGACAAGGGTCCCGACGTGGCCTTTTTGAATCCTCCGCGCGCGCGCGCGAACACCATCCTGATTTTATTTTCGGGCCAAATTGCGCGCAATTTTCGACAAATGGGCAGGTGTCCGCGCAAGAATCCTTTCGCAGCTCCTGACGTCAATTAACAATGATTGGTCGCTGTCGAATAGTTATTACTTCTAATTGTCGGCCGGAAATCTTCGTCTGTAACCACGAGTTTCTGCCATTTCCATGGTTCCCCACGATTCGTATCCCGATGCAAATTCGGTTGTTAGAACCTGTTTGCCCTCAAACAGCACGGAATAATTATGGCCTACCCTATTACATACTGGCTTTGCTCTAATACTATGATTTGCGTGAAACCCCCCGAATATACCTTCCCCCATAAGGATTTATTCGACCACTTGGGATGCCTTTGGTAAACATAACGAACACGACAATTTAATCCACAAATAACGGATATGTAACAGTATATTTCAAAAATATTGTGAATACTCTTGAAATCATGTTTTTTATATACCAAAGACTGATCGATATTAACTTATTAAACGAGTATATTATTATTTTCTTTTACGTTTTGACATTCATTCCCTCCATTTCAGAAACTATGCTAGGGTTTGGTTTACATAATAATTTAACTAGCAAAATTATGTATTTTAACGATTACAACTACCAGCGTTGAATGTACCTTCACGAGCAAACTCGGCTTCTAGTAGGGAAAAAAGTGACGTAGGACCTTCTACCATTTGGTATCAAGAACTGTTGAAATGTATGCCCAATTAACATTCGGTTTATCATTTATTTCAGTGCTTGAAATAAATTTATCAAGCGGTAAAAGGCCCTTCCCCATGACACTTTTTTTCCTAACGAAAGCCGAGTTTACACGTCAGTGTACCCTCACGAGCATACTCGAATTCCGCTAGGGGAAAAAGTGGCGTAAGAAAAGGGCTTTCTATGACTTGGCAAAAGTTATTTTAAGTACTGAAATAAACGTTAAAATGAATGTTAATTTGGCATGAATCTCAGAAACTTTCGTAATCAAGTGGTAGGAAGCCGTTTCGCTACGCCACCTTTTCCCCTACCGGAAGCCGAGTTTGCACGTCAGTGTACAGAAAATCCTCGTTAAGTGGACTATTGGTAAGGAGTGTCGTGAATCCAATTAAGCGCATACTTTGTTGCCGAGGCGTAGGTTTCGAGTAAAAAAGAAATTTATAAGGTGCTGAAGACTTCTCGCCTACCCCGTGAATGTTCCATCGCGAAACCAAGCCCTCGAACACTCAACGAGAATTCTCTGTATATACTAAATTAAAATGTATAATATATAGTTCAATATGATATAATATAATGTAAAATATACAACAACTTGTCAGTAAAAATAATTAATTGCCTATAATGGTTCCTTTTGTATTTTCCGTAATTAAAGAACAAGAAATCTGATATTTGTTATTTGGACGTGCGTGATAGTTCTAATGTTAATTTATCCAATCAACCGAGTGAACCAATGAAACGTAAAACTAAAACGAGATATCTTAACAACCGTGTACCATATGTTCAGACTACAGTTTATGAAATTAATGAGAACTTTCACATAATTGTATATATTTAATAAAATAAAATAAATATGGTAATTTAAAATAAATAAATCTCAAATAACAGGAAATTCATTCACAAACCGCGATTATATTAACATTGCTTCATCGAAATATTACGATTCAATATTCCATGCTTTTTCGAACTGTATAAACATGAAAGAAATATGTCAGTTCTCTCTTGTATAAAATTTTGTTCAGCCCAATATTTCTTAGATTTCTAATTACTTTTTAATGAGTTTCTTCGGTGAAGCAGTTTGAATTTACGTCTGTATCTCTTTTTCTAAAGAAAATTCCTTAATTCGAATACTTTGTTCGGGCTTTTATACTAACATTTCAAAGTATCCGCACACTTACATATGATAATGCAAATTTGTGAAATATTCCACGAATATACAGGGTGGAGCAATAACTATGTCCATTTTAAATATTTCCGTTATTCACGTGCATATCTTATCGTTTCTGAACTTATTCTAGCACATGCTGCAATTATGATGCAGCGATACGAAGATTGCAACTTTGCATTGACGCAAACGGTCACCACTTTGAGCATCTCCTGTAATGTAAGAAAGTTTATTTTACTACCACATTTGACCTTGCATGACCTTCAATGATAGCTCGCTGAAGTCGTCTCAACACCGGCTATCACATCGCGATAAAAAAAACATAGCATTCCATAAAAAAAAAATAGAGATGACCTTGAAGTCTCCTCTATGCCTTCACCCACGCAGAAAATGTATGTGCCACAGTATGGCCCCCTCTATACCGTGTAAGTTTTGTATATAACATTTTTTCATATTATTACAAATAGCAGCAATATTCAAAGTGGACATAGTTATTTCCCCACCCTGTATATGCGAAATATCTTTATCGATAAAAGTATGAAAGAACAATATATAAAACAATATATTAAAGGACAACATAAATGGTATTTATTGGATTAACACATACTATCCATAAAAATACTATGGCAAAGTTTAATGAAAAAGTATACGTGGAATATACAATATAAAAGGAACAAGATTTACCTACCCTTTTCTTAGTTCTGTTGTACTGTTATACGTTTATATTTACATTATTATTTTACAGGCGTGTTTGGTTAGTTAAATTAATTACTTTAAGTTTAACAAAGTAACAAACTGCGAACTCAATTCTTAAAGAAAGACCTAACGATAGGCGAGCCTGGTACTATTGTCAAATTAGCCAAAAGAAGCTCTTCAATTCGGTAAATAGATTCGGTAACATTCTAATATGGACAATATACTGTGTCCGGACACTTATGAATGATAGTGAACATACAGTGGGTAAAAAATGTACTCTCACACCCTTTAAAACGCAACACCTTTTTTAAAATTGGTGCAAGTGACTTCAGTTCTTTTGTGAAGTTAGGAACATTAATTTTCTAAATGGTGCGTAAACAAATTTAAAAAAGTTGCACTTGGACGAAATCGCGAAGAAAATAGTAAAGGTAGCCATTCACAAGGTTTTTATCTGAGACTGTAATGAAAATTTAGAAAATACATTTCTTAGATTTAAATTAGGTATATGCACACTGAAAATTTCATGGAAATCGGTTAACGTTGCTATGGGATACAAACAGTTCAAAATGTTAAATATCGCAGTTTTTTGCGACTTTCGGCCTACAACTGTAGTAGATCTAAATATTCTTACATCTTTTGATGCCAGTGCCTGGTTTCTTTATTAACCGGTTTCAATGAAAGTTTCAGCATGTATACAAGTAACATAAATTTTCAAGTGTACTTATTAAATTTTCATTACAGTCTCAGATAAAAAAGTTGCAAAATGCGACCCTTACTATTTTCTTCGCGATACCGATCAATTGCAACTTCTTCGAAATCTTTTCGACACATCATTTAGTAAGCTATTCTTTTAACAATGTTAAAAAGTTTTTCTGTTTTAAAGGATGTGTGAATACTTTTTTTACCCACTGTAGATATAACCCATTTCAAAAGGATAAGTGAAAGTTTCTACGTGAGGGATAACAGAGTCAAGTGGGGAGTTGCAGAATTGTCAGATTCCAAAGTCAAACGGAACCCAGTAGCCAGTTTTTGTGGACGAGCCCTACCGTATGCGGAACTTTAAAACGATCGTGAGTACCTGCTAGAGGAAGACGATCGAGGGAGAGGAGTTTTTAGCTTCGTGTGCCACCTGTTATCTTCTTGTTTCCCCGTCCACCTCTCCGCTGCCCTCGTAAACCCCAACATCTAGATGGTGACCGAGCACTCTGCTTTGTTTCTTATGATGTGTCCAACTTAGCCATCAATTCCAGAGGCGATTAATATGCTTTAACCCCACGAATGACGTACGATACTAATGTTAGATCATTACGATATACATATGTTTGTCCGCTAGTGTAGTAGTAACAGAAATTCATTAAGTCCACTACAAGACATCCATTGATTTTTATTCCTGTCGAAAGCATAGGCTAAGGAATCACGGAATGCATATATGAAAGTATGAGCAATTTCAATTGAAGCCCACAGGGAATACAAATGATAAGTGACATTCTCCGTTTTTTATAGGGGAGCAATTTTGAAATTCAAAACCCTCTGAATCAATTCCATACATATTACTAACACATAAGGCATTGAATGGACCTGCGTAGAATAGCAAATGAAAAATTAGCGAATGAAAATGAAAAGTTCGATTTTATTTATTACGTCTTTTTCATTTGCTATTCTATACAGTTTCCTTCGATTCATGTAGACTTGTTTATTCGTAGTACAAGCGCAGCGCGTAGCCAACGCTACCGCGGGAGCTCAGCCGGCAGACTAACGCTCTGATTGGTCGGGGTTTTTCGTTAATATCTCATTAACAAAGCCTCGGAGAACATTTTCGCTAAGGAAAAAGTTGCTTCAAATCACCCCAGAAATCAGCACCTTCAAGGACTCACACCTATTTTGGGACACCCTGTATATCAGCTCGACTGTTTGTTAGACTTTGTCCTTTCTGATCGATGATTTTTCTGTTCCGATTCCGTCTTCCCCTTCTAAAGGGTAAGTCTAAAAATTCAGAGGTTCCTGAGATTTTGTGGAATGCAAAACTAACCAATGAATATAAGGTAAAAACAACGCGAGCGCGGTTCACACATCTCCAACATTAAGCCGGACGAAACTCCGAATTCTCAATTTCTTAATTAGAGTCTTTGGAGCTCTCCTTACCACATACGAAAGCAATGACCATAAAAATTGCACGGCAGATAATGAAAATATTACTCTTCGAAATATCGGCGCAATCATGTCTGTATCATAAACTTGAATTAAGCTTATGTTTTCTTAACAGATAATGTAGAATAACATTTTTTCGTATAAGGCTCTATTCTCGAGAAAATCGACTTTGAAAATTACTGTGAACTGCGTGTATTCATCATGGTATTAAGTGGAAACAGAATGCAATGAACAGACGCGTTAACCAAGTCCTATTCAATTGCACGCGTAGCCAACAAATTTTCAGAGTCGCATTTCTTGAAAACGGAGTCTCAAATGGAAAAATTTTATTCTATATTTTCGACATATTTTGCTATGTAGAATCACCCTTTTCGGTTGTACCATCAATTACCGACTACCCTGTATACACTACCGCTCATAATCATTCGAACGATATAACTTTTGGAGTTTATGACAATGTTTAGACTCAAGTATAAATTTGATGGCCCTTAGCCGATGGTATATATTATTTAGGGAACTTGGGGCATTGTTTTTATCAGCTAGTTATCATAATGCGTAATAAAACAAGAATATTAATCTGCCCCTAAGAGACCTTGTGACGCCTATGAACCGTTTGGGTTTCTCCGCTAATTTCGTATTCGCTAACCATCTGTCCTCGACGACTGTGTTACTTTCAACAGTGAAACAGCCCTTAAATGAAGTAAGTCTTGTAGGTAGAGTAGCTACAAGAAAATCATATTTATGGATAGTAAACAAAACAAAAAAGATTAAATTGGGCAAAAGAACACCAGAATTGGACAGAAGAAGAGTGGAACAATGTTTTATAGACCAACGAGTCTAAGTTCAAGATTTTGCTCAATAAAACTTTGTGTTTCTCTGAACTAATCCAGGCGTTCGAATACTTTTGACCGGTACTATAGTTACCATCACAACTCCATCATATGGATTATTTACAAAATTTAAAAAAAAAGACCGTCTATCTGTATTCGATTCTTAAGATATCATAGTATTGCAGGGAGAAAAGGATTAACGAGTACATAATTAGTAGGGCGCAAACTCCAGGCAAACAGAGAAGGGTGGTTTTACGGATTGTGGGTGGTGTACGTTACTTCAGGCGCCGCCCCTCGCTTATAATTAGTGGTCATAGCACTGGCACAGAGAGAAAGAGAGAAATCCGCTCGTTTCCGAGGGGTCGATGAGGCGGCGCCCTCACGCTTTTCCATTAGACGCGAGAATTCGCGCCTGCGCTGCTCGCTTAATTACAGAGAGGGTTGCCAATCGGAAGATAATCCTGAGTGCGCGGTCCGGACGCGCAAACGCGTTAATGATAATTATTGACCAATCGCAGGATTCTGCTGAAACTGAGACAGCAGCGTTAGGGTTTGGTCAAGAGTAATTTCCATCTTTCTTCTGCCAACTTTATTTTCAGTAAAACTATTGAGAATTCATTTTTAATTATAATTTTTTAACTACGTATTCTTCGTTATTGGTGAATGTAACAATTACTGAGCCGAGTCTTCCGTTTCTGTCTAGTTTAATATCAGAGTGTTCAGATGTCTCTAAAATAAGGGATTGCGGATTTTATTGCATTTATGGAATATCCGATTATCTAAAATTGAATAAGTAATAAAAATTTCAGAATGTTTATAAAGATTTTCTTTTTATTTCGAACCTACTGGAACCCTTCGCAGGGAAAATATATTTTTTGTTTGCATCCAGTTTCGAGAAATTAATCCATAAAATTCTATATTTGCATAAACGTTCGTAATCTAATTGTGAATGTATTCTACTCATTGCACTGATAAAAAAACCATCATACAAACATAATGTAGTTTAAAATTCAGTGGGTAAAAAAAGTATTCGTACACCCTTTAAAACGGAAAAACTCTTTGAAAATTGGACCAAGTGACTTGAGTTTCTTCGTAAACTTAGAAGGATTAGTGTACTAAATGATATGTTAACAAAATGTTGAAAAAGTTGCAATTGGTCGGAATCGCGAAGAAAACAGTAAAGGTCGCTTTTTGCGACTTTTTTCTTCTGAGATTGTAATAAAAATTGAACTAACACATGGCTTAGATTTATGTTAGTTATATGCATGTTGAAAATTTCATCGAAATCCGTTAATGCTGTTATGAGATTCAAACGGTTAAAAATGTTGAAAATCGCAATTTTTCACGACTTTTGACCTACAACTGTAGTATATCTAAAGATTCTTACACCTTTGGATGCCTGTTACTCGTTTCTGTATTAACCGATTTCAATAAAAGTGGCAGCATCTATACATATAACTAACATAAATCTTCGAAATATATTTATTAAATTTTCATTACAGTTTCAGACATAAAAGTTGTAAAAAATGACATTTACTATTTTCTTCAACATTCTGAAAAGGCGCAAATTTTTCAAAATTTTGTTAACACATCATTTAGTAAACTAATCCTTCCAACTTCAGAAGGAATCTCAAGTCACTTGCTCGAATTTTGAAAGAGTTGTTCTATTTTAAAAGGTGTATAAATACTTTTTTTACCCACTGTAGGTATTGTGTTCAAAAGCTTGTCATTAAAGAAAATGACAATAGATAAACGTGATTACACGCTGATAGTGTATGCAGCTTGTCTATCGAAGATCCGTTGAGACTGAGAGAAGATCTCCGCAACCGTATTGTAGAATATAGTTAAACTATTCTAAATTCCTTTTTTGTTGCGGAAGAATTACAAATCAGTTCAAAGTGAAGAAGATTGTACTGTAACTATACTCATTCCGAATGGAGAATGTTATAAAGAGAAAATCTACAGTTTCGTATCATGTCGAGAATTGAGAGGTTTCATAACCGTAGTTATGAGATAGGCGAAGATTACTCTGTTTTTCTGTCTATGTAGAAGATTTAACTCTTTTTTATTCGGAATGAAATGTGCGAATAGTTGATTTTAAAATTCATTGTAATTTCATTACAGTAGTAAACTGTATAGATTGTAAGAACTGCAATTTATTACTGTAACTAAATTATTAAGATACAGTATTGAAAATATTTATTGCATCACTCTCAAACTTACGTAGTACGTACAATTTTTATAACAATATAATTGATAAAATGATTAGTATCCAACTTGTTTTGGGCAAGATAGTGAGCTACATATTTTTGTAATAACTATCGGAATTGATTTTCCTAGTACTAATAAGAGAGGCGTAAGTGATAAAGTGTTTAACATTTCGGTGATGCAATAAACATTTACCCATTATTGTACCTACATTTTCTAGGTTCCAATAATTCTCGTCTATTAACCTATAAATTGCTATTCTCCCCAGGTCTATATGACCAGAGATAAACATTATATTTCGAAAAGTATTGTATGTTTCTGAATTTTTGTTTGTAGTCTCCAACGTATTTAAATTTCACGTCCACTTCATGTGTATTTTCCTTTCCTTAAGAAGAAATCATTTCGAAATTTGAAATGATTTTTATTCTATGGGATACACACGTGAAGAATATTTGAGAAGAACAGCATGGTTAACTGAATAACTTTTTCAACCTCGAAACTCACATAAGCACAATTGAAAAAGTATAAAAATGTTCCGATGTATTTTCTGCTGCAGCGAACGCGAATGAGATGTAACTTTTAGTAATAAAAATATTATTTCGACATGACTGGATGAAAGATTCAATAGGTAAATGCATAGTAAAGTGAAAAATTATTAAAAGGTATAGTCGAACATAAGTGACATGTTAGCTTGTCTTCCCCAGATAACAGGTTAAAAGTGTCACAAGTGTAAATGTGGGCGTTTCGCAAGAATTTACCTCATTGGTACAACTGCGCGTTTGCGCCGTGCTAATTACTCGTTAATCCTTTCGCGAGAAGCGCATGCTCAATGAGGAAACCGATGAAGGGGGTGTGTCTCAATAATTCGCACCCTTTAATGCGATAACTAGTAATTAAGCTGAGGATCTTTCTGCAAAATGACATTTCATAAAATCATTTGTGACATCTCGTGTTACACGTGTAAGAATGGGAATTTCTTTCTCCTCTCAACCCTCGTGCACCGTTCGGATCGATTTGACCCAAACAAAAACCTTAATCTCTTATCACACTTGTTGTTATAGAAATTTGTAAATTGATTTAATATTAATTGTTCATAGGTATTACGATCTAGTTACAAACAACATTTTCCCTTAATACTCATATAATACCTACCGTTCATTAATATTAAGACACCTGATCTGTACGAAGAAAATGTGGTATTTCATACAAATTATACAAGGTGTCTCAGCTATTTTTTGATCACCTCGAATATTGACTTAACGATACACTTTATGACAATGTTGAGGCGTAGAATTTAAATAGCATCAAGGGGCACATCTTATAACGTACATGCTTCTTTTGTGGGTGGAGGCATTTTTTGTACCATAAATGGATAGACTATCAAATTCTGAGTAAAAATGTGTTGACCTTCATACGTCCTAAACCTAATAGTTAACGAGATATTTACAAAATAATTTTTAATACGTACTTACTATCTGGAAGATATAAGTGCTCGAATTGATGCCCCTCAATTTCAATACAGCGATTCCAATACAGTGATTATTACGACTACATGATAGCATAGTGATAAAGCATTAGACTAGAAAGAAAAAGAAGACAGTCGAGTTTCAATAAGGCTGGATAGCAACTGATGTGGCGTGTTGGAAAAAATGGTTAAAACGGCATATGAAGTCAGTGCGCGTGGTTAAGCAAAATGTTCATCGGTCGGTGTGCATACATTACCTTGTGAGCATCACCATAAATGCCACACTATACGCTTCACCACTTCCGAAACCATTTCTCTGTGCATCCTGTTTTAGTTTTTAGGGCGTGGAAGAAAATTGTTTGGGACTTTGGAGGGATGCAACACTTTACAAATATGAGTATAAAGCAGTTACTCTATATGCATTCGAAAAATAATTCATGTGGTATAAAATGTAATTTTCTCCTTCCAAAAACTTTTTCGAAATGAGGAAGAAGGCAATTGTGTTTATGGATTCGACTTTAAATTAACATGTTAACCCATTTAACTGTCATCAACGAAAAATTCGTTTAATAAAAATAGACTTGAATACACTCAAATGTATAATAAAACACGATTTAAGCGATTTTTTACTTAATCCATAGCAATTTACCTCACTTTGTGTACAATTCAATTCATCCATACACAAATTGATAAGAAAACGAAGTACAAGAACAAACTTAGTTTTGTTGTGAACACAGAGAGATGAGATAATGTAATGATACCAAAAAAATTCTAAAAGAATAGATTGTGAAAATTTTGTCATGATTATTGAACATTTTTATTGATATATACACTCTTTTTATATGAAAAACTTACTGTGAACATGCGTACAATGAAATATTCATAGTTGCATAATATGAATAAATAAAAAACTTTGCCACTTCTAAGAATGAAATTATCATGAAACAAATGTGCACGCATATTTTAGAATTAGTTAGAGTAGAAATATTATTTTATTCGTGAAATCAGCGTAGATCAGTTGCTGTTATCATGAATAATATAATATTTCTACTTCAACTAATCCTAAATGATCCTGATAGATCACACGTTACATACTCTGACGGAATAATCCATCATCCGTGATAAATATACTCATAAAATACTCATGAAAATTTGACGAACCATTTCGTCATTCGATGCAAATGGGTTAACCAGGAAAAATTAGTCAATTCGTTATTTTTTCTTTACTCCATCAGAAAGAACGACCGTTTTAAGTATTTCTGAAGTCTTGTGTGATGTTCAAGCTAACCATGCAGTGAATACATTTAATTAATCTTGTCTCGATAAAATTGATCTTTAATGCACACAGTGTTCTGCAGTTAGTAGTACAACTGACGAAAAGATGATTCTACTTGCAAAAATAAATTAAAAAGGTGATGTCTAGACTGCGGATTTTATGCATTTATAGACTGTAGAGCTCTGTGAAATACAATGAAAGACAAAACTTTCATCGAATGCAACGACTTTTCTATTTTATTCTTAACTCAATTACATACTTAAGCAAAGATAGAAATGATTACTTTTGTTCTTTTCTTCAAGAATTACTTTATAAAATTTTATTTTCTCGTATAATCGAGAAAACTTAATTTCAAAATTCATTTATCACTTGGCCCTTGTGTCTATCTATTACTGGTTGTTTCTACTGCGATAAACTGCGAATCTTGGTGCATTTATATTTAAAATACAAGCATTAGCTAAATTGGATACCGTTTTTTTTCTGTTTTTAACACAATGAACCTATTCGTAGAAGAAGTAACGTTTTATTTAAATTCAGTTTCTGTATATCGTATATCAGTATCTGTTATAACGTATTTAATAATAATTTCTTACAGATTAATCTTTCAGAAACATGTTTGGTAGAAATCGTGCTATGTACGACTAAACATGTTTAATTTCTAGACATTTTAACCATTCTACTCCACGGTCATCTCTCGCACCCCACGATGGTAGATAAATTGAATTGATTCGAACAGATATGCGAGGCGTGATCCGCAGTCTCTAGATAAATACAGACACAGTACACATGCCACGTGTTGAAATATAGAAGGCAAAAATGCAAACCATATTTTATACTGATAATACTAGTTATACTAATAAATAATCCGGTATGTTTGACAAATTCGAATACTCATTTTAAAGAAAACCAAGAACCCATTTGAGATAGTTGTCCAAAAGGACGCTATCAACAATAATAACTATAAAAGTATTATACAACAATATTACTAATGTGTATATTATTTATATATTCCTAATGTATTAGGTTTACAATTCTTTCGGGAAGGTATTCGTCAACTGCTGCAGAAATGGCGTAAATGTGCAGAAAATGATAGGGAATATTTTCAAGACTAGACTGCATTTTGGTTTTTTGTGAATAAACAACAAATCTACGAACAAGAGGCCACGGATTAATTTGTACACCTAATATGAGGTTGCATCATGTAGAAAACACCAGCACTGTATCTTTAAAAAAATAATTTTTACTCAATCGAAATATATACTGTGAAGATTAATAGCTTTCTCCGAACTACTACAATCTTATAAAAATTGGTACGTCTAGATTCATGAATTCTTCAATTCTTGCAATTACCAATTCTTAATTAGGGAGTATTTTATTTTTTAGAGACTGCTCCAGATGCTACAAAAAATGATCTGAGAAGTATTTGGTAAATGTTGTAAATAACGCGAGACTTTATCATTTAATTCATATGGCTACTTATCATATGGCTTACTTGTGTAGGATACTTAACAAATCGTAAAAAGAGTTCAATAATCGAAGGAAATAGATCACAGTATTGTTATAACTTCTGCTTAGTACAACAGTCAATGTAGATCATATTCAATTTGCTAATTGCGACACAAACTAATACATACATTATGTATACAAGTGCCGCTCATAAGCAGACTGCGAATGTTTATGCATCTATAGCTTTGATCTGTAAAATATGATAACATAGGGACTGTGATAATGCTTCATGGTTACTAAATTCTTTCATACTTATATATTATTATTAGCATGTTAAAACCACTAATGCAAGAATAAAATTCTATCAAACCTTGCTCCTTATATATTTGCGTCTAAAACTGTGTACTTGCATAAGCAGTCTATGCATAAGTAAGTATTTGTCCCATTGTCAAAGAAATGTTTACATTTCATACTTCATGTCTCCTATTGTGAAGGAAGCTAGATGTTCGTAATAATGTGATTCTAATACGGTTGACCGAATACTTACGAGCAGTAGTGTACATACAAATATATATTGCTTAATATTTGTATTACTATCCATTGATTAATCATTTCTAACTGCTCACGATAAGCATTATACGCCAATAAGCTCTTAGACTTTTCGGTCTCACAAAAAAAAATAACAATTCATCAGTATCCCTAATATCACACACAGATTTCCAGGGTGCAAAACAGTTTCGACTTCAAGAAAAAAAAAGTACAGGAACGCAGAGCAACGAAATGGGTAGAGAACAAGGAAATCGAAAAGGAAGGTAGATATCCCAGGAGGAGAAAACGATATTATACGAAAGACTCGCGTTTAAGGATCCCTCCCTATCCGCGATTTACCCTCGCCCCGCTCGACCCCTCCCCCCTTTTCCCTCGAAAACGAGCGAAATAACAGGCACTCGTGCTCGCCACCCACGCAACCCCCTTCCTCCGTTCCACCTCCCTCCTCTCGCAGTTCGAGAACAGCATTTGCAAACTCTGACGTGTACAATAATAATTACTGTCCGCGGATACTCCTATTCCACCCTTTCTCCCCGTTCCCCAGGCTACCACCACCCAGGACGGGTGGCGTGGCCTCCCCTCCAGACGTCGCGGACAGGGTGGTCCGTGGTCCACGCCTACCCAGCATCCCTAGCCCCGAGCTACGCTCCCCTCCCCTCCCCCTCTCCATATTCTCACTCTGTCTCCCCCCCCCCTCTCTCTCTCTCTCGCACCCCCGTCGGAGCATCCATCGCCACACGACGGTGTTGCCCTCGGTATACCGAAAGCCGAGAGGGAACGACGCTTCGAGGAGAGAAAAGCTGGCTAACGAGTAGCCGACGGCGTCGACTGGGGGGAATGCTAAATAGACGTTAGCCACGTTTCTTTTCTGTCTCCTCCACTTCCGTTCCTCTCTCGGCTCTCTTTCCTAAGACACCATTGTTCCTCTCCTTTTTGTTTCTCTGGATGCATGTGTGTGCGTGTGTGTGTGTGTGTGTATATATATATATATATATTTGTTTTTTATATGTATGTTTGTGTATATGTGTGTATGTATTCCTTTTTTCTTAGCCGCGTACGTGGGCTTAAAGCGTCGATTGTATAATCACGCCAGTAAGAAGAAAAGGAAGGGGAACTCGGGGGAGGATGTGGAGCGATGATATCGGAGCGGGAGACCTCCTTCGATTCCTCGACCGTGTTTTTCCCTTTACTGTTGGAGGCAGATCCTTTGAAAGTAGTCGGATGAAGCGATTTTGGAAATTCGTCATAGATGGGGGTCTTCTGTTCGATATAATGAGCTGTTCGAAATGTTGTCGAGGGTTAGAATTGGATTTATGAGGAAATGGATACGTTATTCATATTTAGTAATCTTCTCAGTTTTCTTTTTTAACAGTGGTACTACTGGCATATACTATAATGTAGTATAATATAAAACGTATAATACATTAAAGGTCCACATAAATTCCAACAGAAACACTTGTATAATTTCAGCAATGATAAAAGAAGAATTCTGGAATTTGTCATTTTAACGGGTTTAGTACTTCTAGTGTCATACCACAATTAAAATAACTCATAAATTAAGTAATTCACTAAATAACGTTTGTTTCCTCGTGTATTTGATGTGTTAAATTTAGAACAACCACGTCTCTATTATTATTGATTTTCCTCACTTTTTATTACGTGGAGTTACAGCGTTTGGCTTTTGTATTAAACCATGTGGACCTTAATAAAACTTATGCAATTTGAATTTGTTGGTGTGCAAAAAAATTGCAACGGCAAAAAAATATAATGTAACGAGGATAAAACTGTTTGAACTAATAGGAAACACAGTCGGTATTAAATATTTATTAAACAATTTCACCAACAGAGCTTCTTTCGTAATCAAAGTTGTTGTCTTCCATTTATTATATACGACACAACAAATTATTCAGTTCATATGTTGCATTTTTCTTGGCAACGTGTTAATACGATATAGCTAACGTGGTCGTCTATTACTGACCATTTCTACTTGCTGTAGACACTAACACCATAGGTAATATTATACATATACACCGATTGAAAATTTGAATTTCAAAGACCGACTAAAAAGACTAATAAGTATTTATTCTACAATAATATTCTAAAAACTAAAGACCGTCTTCGATATAAAAATTTATTGCTATCCATATTTTGTAGTGGGGAAAACTTCAAGATATACTGCTGAAAATTCTTAGCAGATATTGTTGAGCTATCGAAGAAAATTCTTCCAGAATTCAGGGGAAAAGGAGTGCCTAGTAAAAATGATAGTTCTACGTGCAACAACATAATATTTCATGAATGTATTAAAGTATAAAGAATTGCAGAAAACATTGAGTATGGACACTTTAACGAATTCGAAACTCGATCTTAAGCAACGTGAAAATTATAATACCTTAACAAAAATGACAGTTTCACGGATAACAGCTTAATACTCGATGGATATAGTAAAATATAAAAAATGAAGGAAAACAATGAATACGAAATCGATTTCAAATATAGATTTCAAATACTTAACAAAACGATAATTTCACGTGTAACGTTCGATAATCGATCAAATTCGAAAACTAAACTTTTGCACAAAGCAATGAATATAGACGCCGCACCGAGTTCGAAAATCGATCTTGAGTAACTCGAAGAATTTCAAGCGTCTCCCAAGAAGGGGAAAAAGGGATGACACGGGGGAAAAAGGAAGAGAAAGGTCGGTATACCACGTTGCTCCGTTCAAAGCGACAAACGAAGGTAAAGATGACTCGATAGATTCCTTAAGCGTTGCTCCAATCAGATCCCATGTCACTCGGTTCATTAATCCATTCAGGGTGTACTCTGAAATGTCCCACGTAGTATCACAGAGTTACACTCGACCGCATGTAACGACGTGAATATGTAATGGCGTTCGGGATACGAAGAATCCCGAGCGTGACGAGATTCAATCAAATTATAATTGTACCGCGTCGATGTACCTTTTAAAGCAGTTTATGCTGATTCAATGTTTGCATCTATAAACGTATGCTTGTTACTGTTTCGTAATCAGCCTGGCTGTATTAACATAATATCGAGAACGAAATATCATACGTTGCGTACATGGTGATCCACAGGTTTGTTCACGTGTCTTTGGGTTGTAAGTTAAAACTTTATTATAATAGATTCCCCATTATTTAATACTAAACCTACCGAACCTTTCAAAAAGGTAGGAATTAGAACGGCAACACCAGTCATTCTTTTTTTTTGTTTTTGTGGTGGTAGATTAAAGACTGTTCATCTCTACATCGACTAAACGAATGCCCAATTGTCTGAACAACGTCAACTACATTTAGCTAAATTTTGCGATAGAAAATTTATTTTTCAGGAAAGACTGTACCGAAAATAAAAATGAAACAAAAAGGAAAATATTTTAAGAAACAAATACCTCGAAAAGAAAGTTAATGGACAATCGTATTTAACAGAATACTTCGCCAAGATACTGTTACAAGATGAATGCTAAACATGCCAGCGAATATTCGATAAACGATAAAAACCACAAAAGAACGTCTCGTCTCGTAACAGCATGACGCTCATAATTTTTTCTATTGTATATTCGAATATATACATATATTTATCTATGAATATAGATAATTATGGATTAATTTACAGAAATTTCAATCAATTAGAAATTTGTTCGCTCTATTAAGGGTTCATTTAGGATCAAACTAATACAGAAACCACATTACTCTTCATTACACTTCTGTAATACTGAATTTTAAACTGTTAAAATATGATATGAATGTATAAAATCCGTAGTGTACTCGTTACTAATACCTTTTTTTTTTCATTGTTATCAGTATAAAAAGATCAGCGCAAAAATCCTTTCCCTTCTTTTTTAATTATTATTCAATCCCTTTTACCATTTTTAACAGAGGCTGTATAAAATAAGTAAAGTAATTGCTAAATAATTCTAATAATAACTATTTATCAATCCAATTGCTAATAATAAGTATTTTATCATAAATAAGTACAGTAATTCCAGTGATCTCAAACTTTTATTCGGTTGTGTATGTATTAATCCCGAAAATTTTAATTCTATAATTTCCATGTCATTTTGATAACTGCAGCGGTTTGTATATTTTTATTTAAAAATTATCAACGTTAAAAGAACAAACATATTAAGTTTTCGGTAATCATTATACGCTGATTGTAACTCCTCGCATCGGTTCGCGCGACCAAAAGCAAACAGTAATCCGGCAGAGAGGAGCGCGGTTGAAACGGGGGATTTGCAAACAATAGGCTCGAAGCGGGCCGGATTCTTTAGATGGCGGCTTGATACGCATCGAATTTACATATTATTGCTATTATTAGGTAAACGGTCCTCCGAGCGCCTCTTTAACACTACATGCTCGCCCTTCCAGGTATTTTACGAGCGACCGCAAGAGGTCCCCACCGATAAAAGCTGCATCGACCGGACCACCATTTTTTTTCGATAAACAAAGAATTGAAAAGCACCGCATACGAACGATTAGTTAAAATAATCATGGAAATTGCTAGAAAGAAAAAAGTATTATGTTGTTGTATAATAAATGTTGTTTTCCGATATGTTTCCTTTCAGCAACCTTAAAATCGTTAAACATAATTAACCTAACACATTAAGCACCATCGCGTAAAAAAATTGTGTTGCGTTTGGCTACTGTGTACGAAACACCGAATCTAAATGAAGGATACAGTATCCAAACTAATACAGGGACCCATTAGACTAGAATGTATTGTCTTCGTTTGGATACAAATGGCGCTTAATGTATTGAGCTTGTAAATCGATAGCAAATGTGCATCGATTCAAATGGACCTTTTTTCAATTAAAAAACTTTATTTTAAGGTAAATTATAGTTGTTAAAACTTTGCAGTTCCAAATTGACATTTATTATGCAACAACCTAATATGTTCGGATTGATAATCGTACCGGTGTATACCATTCTATTCACAACAACTGCCAACAAAAGGCACTTGCAATCTACATTGTTAATAGTTGCAAGTACTTAAAATTTTTATTGAACCATTTATGACATTGTAATAAATTTCAGTATTACAGCATTAGTGCGGTTTTCTACTCAGAAAATTATACCGAATACATAAGCACAGTATTCCCTCTTTATAATTGCGCTTTATCGACCCCCTTATAATGTCGTCACCACCCCCATTGTATCATCGGGCTTTCTTTCACGCTCATTCTTCACTAGTCTGTGGATCTCATGCATTCAGAGCATATTTGAACATGTAAAGCACGATAAAAATATTCTGTGAAATCATTCCACTTTCGATCTTATAGAACGATCGATATCTGAAGAAAAACGGTTTCTACCCGTGTCTAGTTTTTAAAAATTAGTTTACAAAAATTGAAATCTCCGTTAATATCCGCGGTCTATTCAGCACTGACCTTTGAATCTTCATATAATTGATATTTTTATATATTAAGTTAAAAATAAAGGAAAGATAGTTATTTTTTCTGTTGATCACTTGAGTACTGATTTAATTTTAAGAAATTGTCCGTGTGTTGTAAGAAACCCATAACCAATCTAATTCGTCATAGATAGTTAAGACTGGCAACGAGACTGGATGTTCAAACTGATATTTTAAACAAATTAATTTTATCCCGAACCTTAAACAAACTTAATATTTTTCAATACTCTTTACACTTAACACAGTTGTAATTCATACAAGTTACCTTGTTAAAGCCGTTTAACAAGAAATAAATTATTATTAAATCCACGAAGATCTTTCACAGAATGCACACTTAGAACAGATAATGTTGCAGTCACGAATGTAATTATGACACTGAACGCTCGTATCAGTTTCTCCGCCTTTTATGGATTACTCGTCGCCGTATGTTCTGTACCTACCTATCGATTGTTTACAGTATTACTTCAGGTCACAGAGTCTTGCTACAATAATAGTGAAACAGAAATTTCATTGATCATTATTGAACTTTCTATTTTATTGTATTTCGTATACTCAAATTTACCACGAATATACAAAATCCGCTGTCTGCTTATTACCATTCTTCTTTATCCCTATCAAGAAGAAAAAAGCGAATTTTCAACCAAAGAAACGATTGCTATGTCATATTCACTGCTCTTTATAACCACCTCATATGTACCAAATATCATGATTGCATGGAAGAAATACTGTAAAAAATTCTTTCCGCTGTCCTTGGTTGGAAAAAAATTGTTATACAATTGTTAAAGAATTATTATACAATTTTTGTTTACTTACACGTGTATGTTCGCAAAATTAAAACTGCAACTTTTCTTTAGCTATTGATGATTTATGATAAATTACTTGGAATCGTTTCACAATAATTATACGTAAATGCTGTAAACAGCTCGGAAGATATATTTTTCAAAATGGTGGAAAGGCCGTCATAGTCTTGAACATCCAAAATTACATTGGAGCAACTTTTGTCTCAGTTGTGAGTTTTAAAAAGAGAAAATACTCAAATAGATCCAATTCGAGAAAATATAGCAAATAAGTAAGCATAATGGTTTCTACAACTTCTTTTGAAGCCAAAAAGTTCGGCACATTAATAACTTGCGAATCCGGGACTTTCGACTGTCACATTTCCGCCATCTTGAAAAAGTATTAGAGATGTTTCCAGAGTTCATTATAATCGATGTATACATATACATCTTCCAAAGGAAACTATTTCTAAGTAATTTATAACAAAAGCTACTAACATCTTAACCCTTAACTACAGACGACTCGTCTCGTAGGTGAAACGAAACACTTTTAATAACCAATTACGTGTTATTTTTCGTTATACTTACTGCCAATCGAAGATACTCAAACGCTACAGTTTCCAAAATTCTCCGCTAGGTTGTGCTAGTGAAAGAAAAATTCAAATTCATCTCTGAAACGAGTGGTCTGTAGTTAAAGGTTAACAAAAAATGCCAATTTCAGTTCAATTCAGAGACTTTCGGAAAAAATCGTCTATACTTAAAGCAAGCCAAGTGAACGATAAAACGTCACCAACGCATTTCGTTCGCAATTTCCATAATAAAACATCTGTTCCTATCCAAATCCTAAACTACGACAAACACTGAAAAACAAACATCGCGTAATTACGATTGAAAGTAAATTACCAACGTTTCGACGTAAAAAATCTGTGTAACACGTAATGTGGAGTTTCTAAAGCTGGCAACACTGGACTCACGGCGCATCGGAGTCCTCTAGACCGCGTGACGCCGGGGTCGAAATTAAAGACGCGGCTTTCGAAGGTACGGGGCCCCCGACGAAGTCGGGGAACGTAAAAGAAAAAGAAAAGGAGAAGGAAAGCGAAGAGGGATTGGAATCGCTCGATAAAACAGGGCGACGTTCGAAGCACCGATGGGCTCGGGATGATTCGAGGGGGAGAAACACTGGACCAGTGGCAAGGAGGGGGGGGGCGAGTACGTACATACAATGGGGCCCCGAAGAAGAAGAGCCGTGGAGCAAAAGCGGTGAATTAATTGTCGCTCGCGCCGCCGACGAAGCCACTACGATCCGCAAGCCAGATTTGTGAGCCGCACATGTGTATACCGTATGTGTATCCCTCTCCCCCCCCCCTGTTCATCTCTTTCATTTTCTCCTTCGTCTCACCTACCCCCCTTTCGATTTTCTTTATTCTTTCCCCTCTTTGTCCTGTACACACGGACAACTAGATCTGCGTAGACGATTTTTATAGAGGCTGACAATGAAAATGAGCTTCGAGAATGGACGGAGGGTGACACAGCCGTGGACGGAGGGGCGCATAAGATCGAAGACGAAACGCGAGGTGACGAAGAGCGCAGGAAAACTGCAAGAATATGGAAATACTGTTTAATCCGAAAGTAAACCAACGGCATTGGGGTATAAATGATCTCTACCGACGAAAATAACGTTTGGGGTTAAAATCTAAAGTAAAAGAGATCAACCCTTTCGGTTGCGAAAGTGTTACGAATGAAAAAACAGTTATGTGGTTTCGCATAAAACAAAGAAACAAAAGAACGTAGTAGAGAAACTAAAGTGCCACGAAAAAAATGCAGCAACCAGGCCATTTCCTCTCTTTCTATTCATCCCTCTTCCCACTTCGTTTTTTTTTCTTTTGGTACCCACCTTCTTCTTTTTCCTCTGTCTCTTCTTCTCCCTCTTCTTCTCCATCTTCTTTTTTATTTTTATTGATTATTCAATGGAAGCCAAGAGGTGCTCGTTAATTGATGGCACCGACCATGGCCGAGCGCAGAAAAGGATAGAGAGAAAATCGAGGTAGGTCCCCCCCCCCCCCGTCCCCGTCGAAGAAGGGTCCACGAAGACCACCGTCGCCTTATTTATAACGCCGGGGGTAACCGAATTTACGATCAAAATCCCGCGTTCCGCGGCATTGATGGATCGCCGCGACCGTGCACCGCGTTGCGGCGACGCTGGTATTTTCAAATGAACCCGCCCTTTTTCCTCGTGAGACCTCGGCCATCGGCCAGGAAGATTCCCTCCGGACACCGGTCGTCGCAATTCTGACCGGCTTAAACCCCAAACCACGCCAGACCTTCGATTCTATATGTATACAGATGTCTTTCATCGATCATGGGACTTTCATTCGATTCACGCAATGAGATGGAGAAATATGTGTTACCGTTCCGTTCGAAACACTCGTTTCGCTGCTCTACATTCGACCTTGGCTTTTCGGTCGTGCAATAAACTAACAAGTGCTTAACCCTCGTCCATCCCTCGTTTTCCCAACTTAATTTGTCCCTCGGTGTCAAATTGACCCAGTGGTAAAAATTAGTATAACGAAATTATAAATAGTTAAATTTGCAAATTCTTTAAAATAAAAGTCACGAAGAGTTCGCCAAATTTATCTAGACATGAGAATAACGTCATTTCTTATGAGAAAACTGTTAAATTGACACAAGAGACGGATGAGGGTTAAATGCGATGCCAAGTACCCTGATAAAAAGAAAATTCACGACCTTGACCTCGGTATTTTCTTTGAAGGGTCTATGAAAAATTGATGATTTGTATGTCTCGGTAGCATGATCTTCGTGAACATGTTGAAAATGAAGGCAAGGAGGATCTTTTTTTCGTTTTTATGTGTATATTTTGCAATCTTGATTTTGCTCGGAAACACTTGTAGGAAAGGGACGAGGACGAATAAAATATTTAAGTTACCATAATTTTTTACTTACTCATAACTAGGCTGCGGCCTTTATACACTTGTCGCAAATGTAAGTGTGCGAAACGGAATACAGTGAAAATTTTAATAAAGATCAGTGTAAATTTAATTTTGCTTTGAACCTACATAATGACACATGTAATAAAGAAAATATATATCTCTAACTTAATTTCAGTTGAAGGAATTAATCTATAAAAACTTGATCTTACATAAAATTCCAGTCTACTCATCACTTTAGCAATTGACCAGGACATTCTGACAAACGTTTTCTATTGCTCACAGTACTAGATGTCCAGATTAGGTTATATCTTTTACATGAGTTTGGAATTGTTTACTTTGGAATAATACATGAAATAAAATTTGACAATAATTAATATCTAACGGTAATTTGAAAATAATTAATATCTAACGCTCTAGTTTTCAAGAAAATCCACTTTGAACATATATCTTATATGCATTCATTTATGTTTTGAATAAGTAGAAACAGCAAGTAGTGAACGGGCATGTCAGTTTCTCTAATGTGTCAGTCTTTTTCTTTTCATCGTTCGAAAAACTAATAGAACTTATATAGTAATACAAAATAAACAAAATGTCACTCGACAGATTCGACAAATTTGTGTATGAAGAATAATCTCCGTGTCGATATTGTAGTCGAACGGAAGAGTGAGGTACAGACAACCCCAGTATAACACGGTCTGGGTTATGTCCTCTACTCCAAAAATGACCATATTATACGAAACAAAGAACTAGTATGTACATTAGGGTGGTACTTATTTAATAAACAAAATTTTTGTTATTTTTTCACGGAGCACCCTGTCAATGTGTTCACCCTTATGAGCAAGTAACATGCTGTTTGTTTTCTTCTTTTCAGTTAAATACATATTAGGGGTTGCCACTAGCCATTGAATTTTGTGTTTTTTTAAGAAAAAAAATGAAATTATCTTTTTGACATATGTATTATGATTTTTTACAATATTATTACAATATAAATATGTAAACCAGAAGCTTTTAAGAATAATCAATTTACATTTGTAAAAATCTATCTCACACATAATGTCATTAGACTAATAAAATCGATTTCTTAGCACTTGTGTAAACCACGAAAATATTCACGTTTATTGAGCAATCGGAATACTTCTACTCTGACAGATTAAATAAACGTAGATAATTTTACTTTCATACTTTTCCGAAACTGTTAGTTTTTCCTTCCAATAATATACTAAGTGCTGTTTTAGACAAAAACATAAAAAAATTGGGAAAGGAAATTTAGATATGGGTACCTGGGTACCCGGGTACTGTAAGTGCTGTTTTAGACAAGAACATAAAAAAATTGGGAAAGGAAATTTAGATATGGGTACCTGGGTACCCGGGTATCCGGTTGCCTACACAAGGGTTAAGGTGAGGATATTTCAGTCGGACTTACTTTACTAATAGCAACAAATACTGTTATAAACACTCCATAAATCCGAATTTATAGAGAGCCTGGTGTATGGAATGTATGGATTCGTCATTCAAAATACTAATAAGCGGGTAGCAACCTTTAAAATATTATGAAATGTAATAAAATGTTAACCAGGCCCGTTTCTCAGCATAGAGAACAAAATGGTAATGAATTTTAACACGTTGACTGCCAGCTACGAGATAACTCGTTGTTGGAACATTGCAAACATGATGGATTATTTAAATACCTCTACAAAATTTTGACATAAGATTAATATCACAGTATAATTTAAAACAAGACAAGCAATCTTTATTAATCAAACGCATATATTTTCAAAGATTTATGACTTAAAAAACGAAATAAAGTGTGGCTACGTACTGCCTTTACCACTGTGGCAGAGAACGTGTTAAGCTCCACCATAATGTATTATACATACATTCCAAAAAACCGGGTTTGGTTCTAAAAACTAACAAAACTACACTATTCCACACAATTCTTTAAGACGTGTTAGAGCAAAATCGTGTCGTACGAATAACGTGTTATACGGGACGGGAATTGTCTGTAGAAAATTTAGCAAGTCCACAAACTAAAGCTCTTTTTGCAGACTCGATCCAGCTAGGGTCGTCTTCCAAATTCCTAAAATTTTCCAAACTAGTATAATAGAAAATTAATTCAGGAAATAGAAGCTTCGCACAACCCTGGACAAATGTCTGGATTATATATCACTTACCTACTACAGTGATTCCTCGATAAATGCGACACAAACAATGGCATTATTCCCACCACTAGGGGAGACCCCAGGGGAACCAATCAAAACAAAGTAAACAGAAGTTAAGCAGAGGCTCGGCTTCGGGCAAAAAACAAATTTATGAAGGGCGGAAAATCTTTCCGCCTTGCCATGAATGCTCAAAAGTGAACCCGAGTATGTCGCACTCATCCAAACTATTACTGTATGATGATATCCGTTGCTAACCGATGATCCCAAACCTTAGTCTTTAGTCCCAGTGAGTACACTAACCTCACTATATTGTTACTATCGACTATACTCATGGGCGTATCCAAGGGGGGTCAGAAAAAAGTGGCTCTTTCCCCACCCTACAAGAAAAAAATTGGATTTCGTCCACCCCCCCCCTCCCTTCCCAGAGTTACAAAATGTTTGCGTAATATTTAATATTGCAATATAATTTGAAACACGACCAGCAGCCTCTATTAACAAAACGCATACAATTGCAACAATTTATAACTTGAAATACAAAATAAAGTATATCTGGATACGTACAGCCTTTTTCACTGTGGCAGTCGATGTGTTCAAATTTTGCAACTCCTCCCCCCCGACTGATAACTGATAACCTGGCTACGCTCATGATTGTACTACAATTTCGGTGCCCCTATATATCGTATACACATATGAATTAACACATTTATAGCTGTATGATCCACCGGTAGGTCAGGCATAGTGCATACACATCGGACGGCGAGACCCATTAATGGGTCATGTTACTACATCACCTTTGACTGCCACGTCACCCAAGTCTGGGTGATACTTATTGATACTTACATTATATGAATGATAATTTCAAACCAGACCAACTGATTCTATTAACTACACCAATTTTTTTTCAACGATTTATGACTTAAGACACGAAATAAAGTGTGACTGGCTATCATTATTAATTATACATGACAACTGCAACGAATAAAAGACGTATAATGTTATATATTGATGTTAACCGGACATATGTACAAGGGATGTTTACCGGACATATGTACATAGGACAAGTATGTACCCCTAGTACTACACACAACTAATGACATTGCTGGTGGTTCCAAACCAGAAATATCTAGTAGTTTATACATTGCGTAGTCTCTCAGATGGCACGTGTCCAATTATGGCTTAACAATTAAATCCTCGTGCCACGATAAAAAAGGAACATAGAAAATCATGAGCCGGTGTGAACGTGTTGAAATTAAGCCATTGTTAACGTATTATAATATTTTATAATAATTATCTGAATAATTTGTGCAGACTACTGGGCCGTGGTTCAATGCATGTGTTTTCCTGCGATCAGTTTCAAAAGCTGATGGATGCAAGCAACTTCTCGGGACCATGGCAGTCTTTGATAGATTTAGGTGCGGGCGACGGTGCCACAACCTCTCACATTGCAGATCTGTTCGAGAAAGTTTATGCTACAGACATATCAGCGCCAATGAAATGGGCCCTGACGAAACGAAAATTTACGTAAGTTTTATATATACGCTCCGTTTCGAGTAATTCAATGGGAAATCAAGTCGAAAGAGAAAACATAAATTTCTTTTGTATGTTTCTATAAATTTCTTAATTTTAATATTTTTAACAAGCATGTATCGTAAATGATTTACTGTGTAACATTTATGTCATATATTTCAAGTTAAAGTTAAAACATCAGTATCTATAATATTAACGATTTCCTCTGCTTTTTATGACATAGAGTAAATCAGTTTTCCAACAGAGAAGCTCATTTGAGGGGTGCACTCCGTATAGATGGTTAAAATAAAACTGATTTTTTGGAGATGGTTTTCAAAGAACTTATTTAGTTTAATTTGTTGATGCTTTTAGGTTGACTTAATAAATAGTTTATAAAGTAAAAAAAATGTTGTCCATAATAAAAAATAGTTGGTATATGTCGATTCATGGAGGTAGTTCTCAGAGACAACGGCGTCGGATGTATAAATCGGCGTGCAGCCCACCGTCCACTGTATTCGCCTAAAACAAAAAAACACAAATTTTGTCTTTTAAATAAGATTACGTTATGGATGAACCTATTAGAACAATAAAAAGTGTTTAATTAAAAAAATGACGGGACTTTAAAGACAAAAAAAGCGATTTTTAGACAAAAATTCGTGTTCATTGTGCAATAAATATTATATAATTTAATAATATCGTTAATTTTATAGGTTCATCCAGAGGGGAATTTAATTTTCTATATCTATGCACTGGGATAAGTCGATTGGTCAAATATTTTTTTGTGTTATGCTGCACGCCAAATTGGGAAAAGTAGTTTTGAGAAAAATGCGTTTAAAGTTTCAGGTAGTGAAAAGTGTACGTTTTTGGATACTTACGCCTATTTCGCGCTAATTTACGATTCCAGTTCCATACAGCAAACCTTCTGCTTCTTCAAAAAACTGCTGTTGTTTTAATTGTTCTTTTCTGCGAGCAGAGCGAGCTTCTTTACTACTACTGCGGCTGCGGCGCTCTTGGCGATTTACCCGTGCGGCGTTGTACTTATCAGCAAAGGATTTGCACTCGTGTCCAATTTTTATTTCCAATATGTTCATCATTTTTAAAATGGCACAATGTCCTTTATTGAAAACGCTAGCAGCTATAAAAACGGCGATTTCAATGATATTAATCCCGTAGTTCAGGTGTTTCGGTGCCAAACGCCAAACGGTAGAATTAAAACTTTCATTGGCATTTTGCGTATGCCCGCCGACATATCTTTCCAGAAGATCTTTCTTCGATAGATCTTGGTATATCGGTAATAAATGCTTTTGTACGTCAGGATGAAGTGGGAGCGCGTGCTCGAAACTTCTCAACGACAATATCCTTACTATTCGCAGCAATAAGTTTTCTTGCTGAAGCACTCTCATACGCAGCCTAGACTGACGATATATATCGTCTTTACTTTCTTTTGGATATATTTCAATAACTTTTCACTTCTGCACGGGCCGAAATTCGAAACAAAACTAACTCCAAAAAACAAAATCTACTCCTGTGCTTTCACCGAAGAACATTGATTGATTCTACCTCGACTATAGCCGTACTTACACAATGGTACACAAAGTACAAGACCGACTAAAAATCTGCTCGAAATGATTCTGCGTTCTAGGGTCTACTGTATGCGATGAGCGAAGCGAAGGGACCGACCGGGGCCGGCCCGCTCTGGTCCGATAGCTCGACGCGCTATTGTATACGCACCTAAAACTCCGGTTATGATTCGAATTTCAATCTGTTACTGAAACGACATATTCTCCAGATGCATTATTATCGATTTATGCAAAAAAAAAGTCGATTTTTCAACCATCTATACGGAGTGTCCCCCTTAATGTAGCTTTCTATTCTAAATACACCAAAAGTTGAAATGATGTAGTGATAATTTAAAGAACACATCAATCAACGTTTTGTGTAGTGTTTCATGTTTATTTCGACAGATGTTTTTGAACAGATGGATAGAAGAAAAAATTTATTTTATATGCAAAGGTTAAACGTAGGACGTTCAATAAAATTGACTCAAGTGTATACCGTAATCAAAAACTAACAGAACTCTTTATAGGTTAAACAAATTGCTCTTGCTTTTATTTTGGAACGTCCATCCAATCTAAACAATGGAGATTCTTTACACAATTGTTTATGTAAATTATTTCGTATAATTCATTTTCTCCTATTTTTAAAAGGATGCCATCCAAGCCTCTGCAATGATCCAACATTTTACGGTAGCCAAAGTAAAAGAATCAATTAATTTCACGTACCAAAGCCTGTATCAAATTGAAAATATTAAGAAACCTTCGTTAATCCAATTTGAACTTTCTGTTTCATAGTATACCACACATAAAATCTTCGATCAATCACAGCTCCGTCATTTTTCGTCAGTCCCGAGTGACCGACCTCTATAATCGAGCCAACAAAATCCCTACTCTTACCGTCTTTCGTTCTCAGAGTGCTCGACGTCGAAAAATGGTACGAAACCGGGCCTTTCAACGTGATCCTCTGTCTGAACTTGTTGGACCGTTGCGACCGGCCTAATACTCTGCTGAGACGCCTAAAAGCGTCCCTGGCTCCTGGCGGCCGACTAGTGGTGGCTCTGGTGCTTCCGTTCAGCCCGTACGTGGAAGTCGGCGAAAGGGGCGATCACAAACCGTCGGAATACCTGCCGGTAAAAGGGAACGGTCTGGAGGGCCAGATCGCCAGCCTGGTCGACAGAGTATTCGCCCCGTTAGGCCTGAAGTGTCTCGTATGGAGCAAGCTGCCCTACCTTTGCGAGGGTGATCTCGGCCAGGCGTATTACTTTCTCGACGACGCGGTATTCGTGTTTGAGGCACAGCCTGTTAGTAAACAGTCCACTGAACACAAAATCGAATGTTTAACGGGAGACACTCACACGCCGGAAGGTTTTAGGAGACATCACGGTACTCCGCCTCCGAGTGGACGGACACCGAGACAACCTGAACGAGAGAGGACGGCGACCGACACGGACGGGAATGCAACGCAGGCAAGTCACACTTGTAAAAACTTTTAATTGAATGCTGTCATGAATCAGAATTATGCGAGAGAATACAGAAGAGCAATACTGGCAAGCGACGACGAGCTTAATGTGCAGATACAGCGGTAGCGTTTTGGTGTATCGATATCATTCGAACGGCTCTGTTAGCGAGCAACAAATCGAACGACAACGGTGCGCATTTTTTTTACAACGATCATAACTGTCGATGTCTGTGCAGAAACTTGGTACACGGTCGGTGTGGTATAAATACGACGCGGGAGCAATAAATGCCCGGAAACTAGGTCTGAAACGGTTCACGTTGCGACCGTACACCTCGCACGAGTCATTTCGCTTCACCATCGGACATGATTCCGTACCGTGGTCAGACTTGGTTTCCGTGCTCCCTCGTCTTCGTTTTGCGTTTACAGAGCGTTCCGTCAAACCTTTTGACCAGATAAGATACCTCTGTCGCGCTCGGTGACGGAGAATGAGAATGCGCTGGAAAACTATCGTTTATATTTTTCAGTCGCGCATTCCTTGAAATTTTATGATTATAAACATAGTAGTGATCCCTACTAGCCATGGGCTGAGCTACATGTTTCTGATAACTCGACCGCTGAACGCACAAAATGGGCGTGTACTAGCAACATATGCACAAGGTGACCTAGCTAACCTGACCATACAAAATGTCTGCCTCTAGTTTCCATGATATGAGGAAGCAATTAAAAAAAAAGTTGGAAGTTTCGTGAGTTCCAATATCATGGCTGACAAAACAATCAGGTCATTGTTATTTTTTAGTGGTACGGTATATTTCTTTTTAACGTACCACACGTTGTAGCAGATCACAAGGTGAATTAACCAATGTACAACGATGGTCCCTCGCGACAACGGAATCTTCAGGTGCCTTAAAACGATAATTTTCTGTTCCATCAACTGTCGTGTTTCCGTGAGAAAGTACTGATAAATTCATCGAATCGATCCATTTACAATGTACCTATTGTTATTTCAAAGTCATCTGAAGAAACTGTTATATACATTGTTAAATTTGTTAAAACGTGGTACAGTTGGAAATACATGATTTCATTTGAGAAAAACATCAATGACCGTAATCATATAATATATGAGTACTACAATATTACACCCAATAAACCAACTGTGTATCGGTAATAAGACCAGATGTATTGTAATTGATCATGTTGTCTTGGACACTCTATACGTACAATATACATACTGAATATAAAATTAAATAGCAGTTTTTATACCGTGTTGAGAAAATACTTTTTTTGAAAAATAAATCAAAAAAATCTTCCAATACACCTGTCCCTTGGTTCACAAGGAGTATGCGTTCCTGTCGTTATTTTTACGCGTTACAGAACCACATAAATCGAGTTTGTCAGTACAAACAAAAGTAAACAGAAAAAACCCAATAAACAAAAGAAAGTATGCGTGAAAAGAAAGGCAATACGTATACGAGCATAGTTATGTAATACACGATGCATACTCGACAAGATTGAAGAACTAAAGGATCATCCTATACTAAATTAATTATGTAAACTACCTGTTCACAATTCAACCAAAATAACAATGGAATAGTAGAAGTAGTACGATCATGTAAAAAATTTGTTTGTCATAGATTTACAATAATCCGTATACATAAAACAAAAAAGAAATGCTTTTTGTCCGTATCAAACTAAAGTCATATATGAAAAGTATTGGGTAAATTAACGAACAGGTGATGATAGCCACAGGATTGAACCAGGCGTGAATTTTTAATTATTTAAAATATATTAATGTATGTAAAGAAAACGAAATTTATGGTGCATACGTTCACCTTTGATCAAACTCAAGCAAAATAAACCAACAGCATGAAACAACTCGAGATTTCTACGCTTTAAACAACGCACAAAATGATTTTTCACAGTCCTGTTACCTCGAGAAAACAAAATGCTGTTACAAGGTAAACAGCATGATTTTCTGGACATTTTCTCGATGATACCCGAAGCAAACGAGATATCTCAATTGGTCAAACGAAGAAAGACCGTTTGTATGAAGCGACATAGTCATGGATATGCTTAATTCCGTCGATACTTCGACAGCAAGGCAAACGGCGATACGTTTGCGTTACTATTACATTAACTACTAGAGGAAATAAGTCCATTTAGTTGCTGTAAATACACTTTGGTGTGTAACAGGTAATTGTCAAATTACTTAGACGACACTGCAGCAGCCTTATTTTACGATACATCGAGTAACAAAAACCATGGGGCCATTACAGGACTCAAATTTCTCTGACTTGTGACAATGCACAGCGAGCGATTTATAGAACTCTAAATGCAAAGATTGAACGACATAATGCAACAAGATACCTGCGTGTCTGTTCCGTTCGTCAATATCAAGGATAATCCAGTCTCAATATTCAATACATGTATAGAATTAAACAATGCACTCTGAACTGAACAAACATCACACTTTGAGATTTTGTTCAAATGTAATCTTATCGCGTTTATTGACTCGATTGATATTGCAATTGTTGTTCTTTAAATGCTCCAATTACAAAACTGACTAGAACTATTTATAACTTTAAGTTACTCATCTGTGTACAATATCCTTAAGAAATTTACAACCTGTAAATATCTTTTTCAATTAATTATTTCTTTATTTAAATATAATTTTTTCATTTTACTCAAGAATAAATTTCCTTTGCGATTTCTTGTTTAAAAACTCGTTTAAGGCATAATATTCGAAAAGAACTGCGAATTCGAGAACTTGAATATGTTGGATTAGCATCATCTGAGAGAATTATTAGAAATGTGAAAAACAATCACAAATTTCTTTTAGCTGTCACCTAGAGCTCTGCGTAATTCAGAAAACTCATTAGATACTTTCTATTTGTAACAGTAAAGATCATAAGCATTACTTCAGTCACCCATACGTTCAATTTCTAAGATTCAATGTGCTATCCAAAATATGTCCATTCATAAATCGAATTGGAGTACGTTGTACATATGTTAAAAAGTGAAGCAAAATACTTTTTCTCCTTGATCATAATATGTACACAGGTATGGATATGAAAATATTATGAAAATCTGAATCCTGTTAACAATTCATTGACATAATTGCTGCAGATATATTAAATAAATATACAAGAGTTTATAAGAAATACATTTATACAGGTTGTTACAAAGTGAGAGTTTAGAACTTACAAGACACATAATACTCGCTGAATCGAATAGAAATTGCCTCACGAACGTAGGTGAAGAATTCAACTTATCATGATAAAAAACTGTTCTTGCTCCGATATTTATTGCAACTGATTTGCTTCCTTTCTTTAATTGTGTACAATTTGTAACTATAAAACTGTAATTTAATTATACAGTTCAAAATTTGTGGTGCAAGCATGAACAGAGTGATTCTCATAGAAATGTCTATGAAATGGATTGTGTCTGTCTATTACTCGCTATTTCTACTTTTAAGAAATGGCAGTATAGTAGAATCTATTTTTTTAGTTGATTTCAATCATTGATCTTATTATTATTGATCTTATCTTATTACTTTTGCTCTTAAATTTATATAAAATTAAATGTTTTTATAAATAGGATCATTTTGCACCTGTCACCGATCAAGTCAACAGATTCTCATACACAATTTACTCAAAAACAAATCTCTGAATAAAAAAACTTCGTTCTATTGCATTCATCTTGCTTGTACCACGAATTTTGCTGTACCCTGTACGTCACTACCAGTCAAACATATAGGACCAAGTCTCACGAATACTGAAACTTGAGAACATTATATTAAAACATTAAGAAATTTTGTTTTTAAAGGTAATTCTCCGGTATTCAACAAAATACTATTTAAAAAAAATATAAGAAGGGAGGAAGGACATATTTCTTCAATGTTCCTATTGAGCAATCAAAAGTTTCAGTCATTTTAATCTCAAACTGTATGAATATTAATATTTATAGAAAATCATAGTAAATAATAATGCATTCAAAAAATATATCACCTTAGGCCTAAACATAAGTTTCTACAAATTACAACAAATTAGGCCATCAAGTAAATGTGTACAAATACACTAATGATTACAACGTTACACAAATAATGCACCTGATATGGTAATACATTATTATCACAAAGTGATTACTATATACATATACATAGTTACATTTGGCTCTAATAGTATTATTTTCACCATGAATAGAAACAATAATTGAAATGGTTTCAAACTTTCAGTCAATAATGTGTACTCAATGTGTGAAACAAATATAGTGACTTCTTAGAGCCCTGTTAATTGACTTAACAATTGATTGATGCATTTTAACAAACGTGATTTCCCCATTTATCGTTATCAGGCGCAAAGTTTTGCGTTGTCTACAGTATTTGATCGTAGTACGAACTTATTCTACATATTTAATAGGAATATTCGCATTTTGTACATCGTACTATGTCGTTAGGAAAGGTGATATCTGCATTTCTCTAAACAACACAAAGTGTACACTATAAACGTTTGCAGTATGTTCTACTGTGAATGAGTTAATGAGTCTAGGTTAGACCCCTCAATACTATTATCTACATATTGCTTATCCATTGCCATGTCCTCCGGCTTACACAAATTGAATCATGAGGGGCTAAGAGGAATCAGTCCAAGTGGACAATTAACAGCTTTAACGTATAACAACCTACAGGATTTTACAAAATCACTACATTCGTTCCACTGAGTATACATACTTTTTTACATCAATTTCATTGTATACCATTTACATAAGATATGTTTTGAAGAGCTATCTTTTACAAAAGCAAGGGAGTATAGCAAACATCAAGTTAGTGCAGTGGAATGGAGTCCATTGAAAAGTATTAGTCGGAGAAACGAAATAAAGTAGTACCTCGAGTAGTATTACATTTCTGGAATTATTTAACATTACAATATCACCAATGTGTTCGCGACATTTTAACTGAACAAAATATAATCAAAATTCGACTGATATCGTGTTTAAACACACTGTTAATGAAAAAAAACTCACCAGTTGATAATTAATGTGTTTGGAAATAACAAGAATAAAAGTTACGCCAAAAAGTTTGTCACTAATTAGCCAGAGCAAATTCAATGCACTAATCCCTACCTTACTCTACTGCTTTTGCACTATTATAAATTTATAACAAAATCATAATCATTAACACTAATGTTAATTAAATAAAGCCTCTTGTTAAATCTAAAATATAACACTACTTTTAACCAAAGAATACACAAAGTATATTATTAAAGCTGAGAATTATTAACTCCGAAAAAGTTAATTTCTAAACCTACGTTGACTACTCCTTTTTTACACGATTTAGCGAGTATTGCCTGTGGTTCAAATCCTAATTTCTTCTCCTTTTTATTTACACCCTGTAGAAAGATACTTTAACACAAACATACATATACATTCGCACATGTCCATATAAAAGTTTGGCTATTTTATAGCTGAAACTTTA
Organism: Dufourea novaeangliae; assembly: GCF_001272555.1. NCBI lineage: Eukaryota > Metazoa > Arthropoda > Insecta > Hymenoptera > Halictidae > Dufourea > Dufourea novaeangliae. The sequence goes on along the minus strand of NW_015374123.1, from coordinate 569,903 downwards.
CATTCATCGAACCCGTGTACAAACAAGATTCTAACATTCATCCGTTTCCACGCATTCAATACGCAAAATTCCTCGTTTATATTCAAAAACATACAGTTCGTAACTTGATATTATCGAGCAGGAAGGAAACATTTCACCGTCGCGGATATGCGTATAACAATTGAGTTTAACACAATTTCTTTAGTTTCACAACCGAAATAAAATGCATTTCATCAAAAGATATCAATTAGATAACACATAATAATTTCTTTTTTATCACGCATTCGCGGTTCCCAGAGGTAATATCGTTTTTAAGTAATATTAGCGCACAAAGAGAAAATTTTTAGCATCTGTAACAAATCAGGCTTTAAGGATTTTCTGATAATGTAACTTGTTTTCATTTTTGTAACACGTTCTTGAAAAAATATCTATGAATTGAACAATGATTTTTTTCACACACACCCCACATGTTGTCGTTGCTGCCCATGGAGCTTATAAATTATTACAAATCTTAACATTTTTTACCTTTGTTACTGAATAATATTACACATAACAACAACATACGTTTGATATATTTTTATAAATAAATAATAATTCATTTAACACAAGTTTCAAGAAAAAATATACATACACACGCAGTGTTTAACTAGAAGCCACTAATTATGGCTTCGATTATTTTGATCACATTTATTTATTATACAGGATGTTTCTCAAGAAACTGGCTACCTACATAGTTAATTTACCTAATAATTTATTTCGGTATTATTATATCCGAGTTTTCAAGGTCATTAATATATTAAGTCTTTATGCATTCAATTATAACGATTTAATTAATACAAAGTAAAACAATTCATAAATGTAAGGAAATATTTGAAAGATTTATCCATTACCATGTATCAAAGATATAAAATTGATTGGTATCAACAAATGTTAGAATTTGTTAATTAAACAATTTTTCAGAATTGTTAGTAACGAAACAATATACCAAACTTAAACCTGGTACAGATTTATATGAGTATAAATGTATGTACATGTAAAAAATATCAGTGACCTTGATATGATTGATCCTTTCTTAATAGAAAGAAAACTTTTCCTGTAATATGTTTATTTTCTAAAACTATTGCAAATGGAATCAGTTAGGTAGTCTGCTTCTCATGAAACTCTATATAATAAATAATAGGAAATGATTCAAAAAGTAAATAGTGAAAAGTCTATTTACACTTTCATATTTAAATTCCAACATTTCAAATGTAAAACAAATTTAACTTTTAAATTACATTTAAACATTCAGGATATATATAATGTCACTTAAACAAGGTGCCTCATAATTGATAATATATAGATAAAATTTTTTCATATGTTAGTTTAGTTTTCTAGGTAATTAAGAAAATGTTAGAAAAATCCTAGTCCGACATGTTAAGTAGAAAGCATTTTCTTGGCTTCTTAAAGCAGAAGCTTTAAACATTCATAAGTGTACTTCGTTCGGTATACGTGTATCCAGTGAAAATTCAAATTCAATTTTCTCAAAAACAAAACCAGTTACGAAAAAGGCTTATCTATATCTTTTACTTATTCTTTCATGTAGAATCAAAAACTCTTTTTCAATTGTAAATTCAATTACGAGACATTTTCTGTAATCCATAAATAATCTTTATGATATATCAATTATTGGAACACAAATGGTGACTTATTAAATCAGTATATAATAATAAAATATAAATGCTGTTTTATAACACGTCCATTTTGAAAATTATTTAATACAGAACAGATAATTTTAAATTATCTGACCGTTATTATTAACTAAGCCCCATAGGCAGGTCATGAATATTCAAGAAAACTTATAGCAACAAAATAAAGCTGTTTCATATTTGAAATAACGGTTTGAGTTTCGATTGACTATATATAAATTTGTTCACTACCCATGTTTATCACAGTCCACGCATGACTCATTTTGTCTCTTAGTATTCTGAGGTCCTAAACGCCAACAACATTTGAGCAATCCTTCGGGTTGTTTAAATATAAAACACCCATGTAACCCATAAACACCACATGACTAGAACATCATAGAGCGCAAAGGATAGAACCTGGTCTAACTTAAAAAGCGAAGACATTGTTTTAGTCTAGCTTGCGTTGTTCGCATAACTCTTCTAAACCTCCAGCCTTTCTGCATAAAAATTATAACTCTTTATTTGATATCTCTAGTCATGTAACGAGGGTATATTTATAACATAAACCATAAGAAATACTTACAATGAGGAGAGATAAGGTGTGCCCGTATGATCTAATCGATGCTTATCTTCACTTTTCCAGCTTGAAACAGGAATTTGTGGAGGTGGCAGAAAACTTCGTAATGACTGCACCAGCTGTATAGTATCAACCAGTGCTGTAATAAAATAAGTAATGAAATATTATAGATTTCAGTAATTTGTTTAATGAAGAAGAATTGTGAAAATACTATTCATACATTGTACATCATGCACCCATATAATATTGTATAAAATAACAACGTAACATATTAAAAATGATCTACAATAAATTATATATTTTTTTTACTTTTCTGCAAAGCTTCCGATTGCTTTCCGTAAGGTTTGCACATTGCAGGACGTACGCAAGCCTTCATTCTAGCCATATTTTTCATAACTTCTGCAAACGCCCTTACTATTTTCTCCTGTCCACCTATAAAATAATAAGATTTGGTTATTACGAACAATAATTATATAAATTGAATTTGATAAATAAGTAGTATGTAATTTATTAATCACCTTCTGAATTTGTAGCTGATCGAGATCCTTTGTCATTTTCCAATGGCCAAGCTCCATTATGTAAAGCTAATAAATCCTTATTTGCTCCTCCCATTCCTTGTAGATTACCTAAACCAAGTCCACTGAGATTGTCCAAGTTATCCAAATTTGTTCTCAAAAAATCTGTTAATTTGTGATCAGTCATTGGAATAGTAGGTACTAAAGATTCATAGTGTTGCTTCCCAGTGGTTACTTTCTTCTCTTGTGATACAGGCCGATGTGGAATATTTAATGACGGACGGCTTGGAGGACGTTGTAGATTCATTTGGTTCCCGGGGCCTCTAATTTCAGACAAATCTGTAGTAGATCCTCCTCCCATATGAGTATTTGGGTTAGCACCACTTAATGTCTATAATGCAAACACAAAATATAATTAAGTTTCATTAACACAAAACAATATTAAATTTCTACATATATTAGTAATAATGGATTTATGCTTACTGCTTGAAAATCTGTATTATGAGGAAAACTACTACGCAAAAGAGAAGCAGTTGTTTCATTATCTTGAATATATGTTGGTGGCATGTGTCCCATTTTTTGAGTTAATTCCAATTGATTTTTGTAATAACGACACGCAGGATTTGGACAATTTTGTACCACCTCTATTATAAATTCTTTTTCCATACCAAAACATTCTCGCCCAATAGTGTACGATTCCATAACAGCTCTAACTGTACCTTCTAAGCCCAAATGTAAACCATGTGGACCATTCATGTGCTTTAACATCACAGCATTTGCAAAATGTTCATAGGGCAATATTATCTTTCCATTTTCTCTAAGGACTAACCTTCCCTGAGAGTCCAAAGCTATTCTTGATGCCATCATCCTGTTTAAATAACACAATTTATATAATAAAAATATCATAAATTTACAAGTATTAAATTAAACAATAAATTTTCTAACATGGCAAAACAAGCCTTTTTAAACGTCAAACTTTAATTTATGCATCCTTACTGCAAATAAGCACCACTTGGGATCATAGATGCATCCTTGAATTCAGAAAAACATTGTAGAAGTTCGATGCTTGGATTCCAACCTTTATTTTGAAGATATGCTTGTAATAACATGTACATCTTCTCCGTAACATAGCCAGCACTACTAGGTGTACCAGGATAACCAGAACCTCCGCCTGGTGGTCCCATTTCGGTTTGCATACCTTTGGCAACTATGTTTTTCATAGTTTCTGCTAAGTCCATTCTGTACAAACATAATTATTCAATGTAATACTTTCTATAAGCACATAATAATAATCTATAAAATTAAGAAATAAACAAAACAAATAACTAAAATTAATAAATTGTCAGGTATAATAACACTGTATCAGCATTTACAAAAGTAACATCATTTTATAATGATAAAAATTACAAAACTTTCTAATTTTTGAGTAATTAACTGCTACGAAATTAATCGAAAAAAAAAATTACGATGTACAGTAGCCGTACCGATGCTAATTGACACATGTAATAAAAAGGGGTCAGGAAAATGCGTGTAGGTTGCCAGGGTAGCAAGCTTGGCATTTTAAAAATCCATGCATATTCGAATCCTCCGGCCATTGTTATTTTCGAGATGCAGACGTCTAAAGAAACGATAAAAAAACACTGATGCGAGCCACCGCCCCCTTTAAAAACGGGGGGAATGAACGTTTTAGACACTCACCCCGTACCGAGCACGATTTTCACTCACTTGAAGTGTAACCGGGAACGCTACAGGGTCCGTTTATCACCCTAATCGCCGCTACTTGACATACCCTCATTAATGATTCTTCTCACATTTGCAAATAACATAAATCGCGATAATTATTTCCGCAAGGATTGTTTACGTGACTGGCCGCCAGGGGCGCATTGCCTTCATGATTTTTAGCGTATCCGTTTCGCTTGCGTATGGCTCTATATTACACCTACGTCCTACCTACACCTACGACACTCCAGCGCTTACGCGACGCTACTTTGCGCATTTATCAATACGTATTACTTTTTGTAACTGATATCACCCCACATCTTTTAAATGTTTCAGATGAACCGAATGAAATGCACGTATGATTGTTTGTAGCTCATCTTAATTTTAATCTGGTTTTTAAATCACAGAGTTTTAAATTATAATTTGTTATAATATATTTTATATATTCTCGTTTTGTTTTTTATTTTCTTACCTTAAAGATATATATAGAGTGCATTCCCTGCAACTGGATCAAGATACAGCTATAAAATAAGAAAATGCGGAAGAAAATTTTTCAAAGTAAAACTCATCCCAGATAGCACACAGACGGCTTCACGACGGCTTCAAGACGCCTGTTTCAGTCGTTCCAGTCGCCTTTCAGACGTCGTGAATAGCTTACGAACAGCTTAGGCACAGCTTCTGACCGCCTAATGTGGCAAATCAAGGCGCCTTCAAGGCGTCTTAAACAGGCCTGGATTACGTAATTCGTCGTATTTATCAAATTTAAATTAGGTTAAATGCATCTCCTTAAAAAACGCCATTAACACGTATTAAAAATGGTTATCGATACTGATTAATTGTAATATAAATTTAATCAACGAAAGCATTACCAAAATGAAATCAAACTTAATAACAATTCATTTCGATTTACTATATTTATACAATATTTAAAATTTGATCCCATTTATTTTTATTATTATTATTACATACTGTTCCGTCGTAGACCGAAACGACGGTTATACAGTCAGACGATACCGTTAGTTTTTATTATTTTATTCCTTCTTTCAGTCAATTTATATATATTTTCAAGACCGACCCTTTGCAATTTCGATTTCGTTGACAAAGGGAATCAGAGACAAAAGAAGCGAACATTTGGTCTGCAGTCCGCCACATGCGCTCGGTAACCTGGGACCCATCCGCGCCGGGCCTTACCGGGGCGCGCTGACTCGCAGACAATATA